>NW_006160090.1:514917-517052 GCF_000334495.1 Tupaia belangeri chinensis
CAATGTACCTGGTGGCTGGTGTTTCAGCCTGTGAAGATCATTTGGAGAGATTTTTGCTATAGGGCACATGTGTTAGCTGGAGAGACAGAGAGACAGAAAGTGAGAACTCACCCTCCGGGGAAATGGCTATGCCGCAGTCCCTTTTTCTCCATTCTCCCCTCAGGATTTTGGGCATGCATACACACACACCCAGCGTGACTTTTATGCTGCCAGGTCTAGGACTTGAACTGTGGTTGATTATGTGGGAGTCCAGTGAAGTAACCATTACTCCATCTGCTGGTCCCACAGGCAAACTTTTGACTACAATCATCTTCAGATCACTTTAGATTTCTAAACTTCAATTATTGACTATAATGTATTTATACAAGAGCAAGATTTCTTTTTATGCAGAAATTAATCAACTTTTTTTTCTGTCACATAGAAAAGTCTGGGTTCAAATCCCACCTCTTCCACCTTCTTTTTTTTTTTTTTGATATTGTAAAGCAAAATCACTCAGAAATAGTAAAAAGAGGATTAAATTATCTCCCTCTTAGGTTTTCAGAATTGATTCATATAGTGAATGAGAGAAGATGCTTTGTAAGCTATAAAGTGTTATTGAAAGATTAAGTATCACCAGTGCTTTTTAAAGTACGAACTGAGATATCATTACTCATATTTGATATATTAGTCTCTCTCAACATTTTTGTCTTCCTGAACCTCTCTCTCCTCTTGAATTAACATAGAAACTTGTTGTTTCTGCCAAATGAGTCTGGATATGAAGAGTCGTTTATTTGAAGACATGTGTCAACATTACTTACAAAGAAAAAAATGAGTGTCAGTCCCTACATTACAAAAAAATCACTGGGTGCTGTTCTTACCTCAATCATTGATACAGAAAGTATTAAGTCAAAGGCATAAAAATGCCATTTTGGTTGATTAGTAAAGCCATAAGAGTGGCAAATTCACATGGTTTAACCCATCATCTATTGAGAGAAGATGAAAAGTGACTTCAATTCTACAGGACACATGTAAACAAAATAAATTATTATTCATTGTCTGGAACACACACATGTGCAAAACAAAAACTAAAAACCAAACGATCTTCACAGGCTGAAACACCAGCCACAAGTAACATTTTGCATCTTCCCCTCATTCAGATTCTATGTCTTATATTCTAACTAGAATTTAAATCCCTTTGGGACCAGCAGTTGGCATAATGGCTATGTGGCTGGACTCCCATGTAGTCAACTGTAGTTTGAGTCCCGGACCCCATGACTTAAACTCACGCGTGTGCATGCGTGCCCAAAATCCTGAGAGGAAAATAGAGGAAAAGGGATTGCAACGTGGCCATCCCCCCGGGGGATGATTTCTTACTTTCTGTCTTGTCTCTCTCTGTCTTTCTGGTGAGCACTCGTGCCCTATGGCAAAAACTTCTCCAAAAAAAAAAAAAAAGAATTTAGATCCTTTTGTGGATAAAGTTACTAACATGTCAATAACTGAAAGAACCTGCTTACACTGATAACAGGGTTTAAAACCTGTAACACGTATATACTATGGAATATTAATCAGTCATAAGAAAAAAACAAGAGGCTATCATTTGATTCAAAGTGAATGAATATTGAAGGCTTAATGTTAAGAGATGTAAACCAGACTTTGAAACATACACACTGTATATCCCCACTCAATATTTACTGAATGTCTGCACTCTGGCAAAATTGAAAGATCTGAAGATATGGTAGTAGAGAGGATGAATGTAGATACCAAAGACTGAAAGGAAAGAGAGTGGGTGGTAGAGAGTGGATGGTTGAGAGTAGGTGAGAGAAGCAAAGGAAAGAAACGTTTAACAAACAAAAGAACGTAAGTTTCCTATTTTAAAATACATTCTATAATTCTTGCTTTATAAAAATAAAAATGAAAAAAAATGCACTGATCTGTATTCTTCTGTTTATGAAAAAATAAATGTTCTTTTTTAAGAGACTTGAAAAATACATAAAAACATAAAGGAGAGGGACCAGAAGTTGGGGTAATGGCTATGTCGCTGGACTCCCATGTAGTCGACCGCAGTTCAAGTCCCAGACCCGGTGGCTTAAACTCACACCAGGTATGTGTGCATGCATGCCCAAGATCCTGAGAGGAGAATGGAAGAGAAGGGATTG
>NW_006160090.1:517192-535698 GCF_000334495.1 Tupaia belangeri chinensis
TATATATATATATATATATATATATGAGAAAAGAAAGAACTGTGTGTCTGTTATACCATTCAGCGGTGGCTAATGCAAATTTTCTGGTAAATTTCATTTCCAACTTTTCCACTACACTTGTTTTCAAGTATGGTTGCAATAAAACTGTAGATACAGTTCGTACCCTGCCTTTTATACTTGGAAATTGTATCATAGTAGTTCCAAAATTAATTCTGTCTTGGTAAACATAATTTTATAAAAAATGCTGATAATTCATGTATTATTGAATTGTTTTATAACTTTTACAACTCTTAGTCATATAGATTTCTTTAAAAGGTTTTTGCCATAGGGCATGTGTGCTTGCCAGAGAGAGACAGAGAGGAAAAGTGAGATCACCTCCCTAAGGGGGATAGCCACTCCTCCATTTTCCTCTTGGGATTTTGGGCATGTACACACATGCACCCGCTGTGATTTCTAAGCTGTCGGTCCAGGACTCAAACTGTGTTTGGCCACATACGAATCCAGCACCTTAACCACCATACCACCTGCTGGCCCCAAGGCATACAGATTTTTATTTCCAATATTACAACAAACATTTATAACAGACTTTTGGAACCTGCTAGGATGATCACTCTGGAGAAGTAGGCTGCCATGTAAGTAATCTTATTACCTTGAGACACCATGCTGTAAGAAGCCCAAGCCACATGGAAAGTCCCTGGAGGAAGAGATGTCACATGGGGAGGAAAAAAGAGAGTCTAAGGAGCACGGACATGTGAGTTGGACATGTGAGTCAGGAAGTCATTGCTATGTGGCTCCTCCAGCTGTTGTCCCACTCAGTGCCACTAGATCAGAGATGAACTCGCCAGTGAGCCCTTTCCAAATTTCTCACCCAGAAAATTCCGTGCCAAATTAAATGGTGATGCTTTTCAGCTACTGTTTTTAGGGGTAGTTTGTTAGTCAGCATAAGGAACAAGACTATCTAAACAGAAGTAGCTGCTAAGACCACGAAAGCTTTCATCCAGGTAAGGCTTACATTTCTAAAAGTAAATTTAATCTACAAAATAATTTTTGGCCATGTCACAGAGGTGACATATGCTTCTGGGCAGTTTTGTTAGACAATATATAATAGTTGGGGGTCTTTTATATTATTCGACAAGCATGGGCTGTCTACTAATTGACTGAGAGCACTACCTGCTCTTAAGGAGTAGCAGGAGAGACCTGAATAAGTGCCATGACAGAGGTGGACGTTTTGGAAAAATTTATCAAAATGTCACAAACTACATGACAGGTGCTGATGATCTTGAAAAAAATTTTTAAACATTTTTGTTTTGGACTGGCTCTGTAGTGCAGTGGTGATGCGTTGCTCAAGAGAAATGAGATTCTACATGGCAATGCAGTTCAAATCCCCAACCAGGTCAGACTGAAACACTCTTGAACAGCTGTGTGAGTGCTGAGGATCCAGTCAGCTAGAGAACAGGAAGAAGGGGATTGCAGCATGACCAGACCCTGCAGAGGGTACTCATCTTTCATCTCTCATCTCTCTCTCTCTTTCTCTCTCTCTCTCTCTCTCTCTCAGTCTCAGGTGCACATGCTGTATCATAAATAAATTTTTAAAAGTAAGACAGTTTTATTTGCTAAAAAATGCATTATCAGGCCAGCCTCAATGGCATGATGCTCTGGGAAGCTGGATCTACCTGGGAGGGTCCTAGATCGTGTCCAGAGGTCTCCCTGCACACATTGGGTGCATGCAAACACCCATGGGAGTACCTCTCTCTCTCATGCAAGAAATAGATAAACCGAAAAATATATATACCATATATATTTTTGGAATACATAATTATTCATTCTTGCTATTTACTATTGTAGGAAGCTTAAATTAATATGAATTAGAATAAGGTAGTATATTTGCTTTAAATAGTTACCTTTAAAACATTGCCTTCCGGAGACCAGAAGGAATTATTTTAGAGATATATCATCTTTCAATTTCTCCTCCTGAGACATTTCCAAAGTGCAAATAAAAGAACCAAGAAGAATACTGAACAATATAAAGACGATATAGTATTAAATGTCCAGCTAATAGTGAATCATATGATTCAATTCAACAGAGAAGGCTCCACTAAGTCTATAATAAAAAAGTAATGAGGTCTTAGAACAAAACTGAAAAGCCCTCTCTGAAATGCAGATAGAAATCTTTTCAATACGGTGACAAGAAGGATTTGTGATTGAACACTGAACATGTGCACAAGTGTGAAAACCATGACTGATGAACTTTAAGTATGCAACAAATCTTTAGTTAAATACATTCATCAAAATACACCATGGTGCAATAACTGCATCTCATCGCTTTTACCTCTTCACAATTGCAGTGTTAGAGAGCAGCCCGGTGGAAACACACACTTCCAGACTCCTATCGGAAGGGATACGTTTGCAAGCTGGAAAGGGCCTTAAAGAAGAGTTCACCTTCCGCATTTTACAATTGAGGAAGCAAGATCCTCAAGCAGAGTTAAGTTAGCTCAAGGACACATAGCAAGTTTCTACAGGCAGGAATCGGGATATTCTGACCCCAGACTAACAACCAGGTTTCTTCGCTTATCGGTACTTCAGCCCCCCCACATTTATTATTTCTGTTCATGTTTCTAATAACATGTATTCAAAGTACAATATTTGAACTTCTTTTTAAATACATTAACTTGTCAAACTATAATTGGTTTGCTGCTTATAGAAGGACAAATAAGCCAAGGTCAAGGGACATTTCATGTTACAAAATACCAGAGGCTTTGCTCTCCTTTATCCTTTCTGTCTTCTTCCTAAAAATAAATCAAAATCCGGTCACATTTCTTGTTATGTCATACATAGTGCTAGGTGTTAAAGAAGATTATGGAAAAAGAAATAAAATATAACCCCTGTTCTCAAAGAACACAAACTCTATACTCTTTTTTTGTAAATATGAAATTATTCTAAAATAAATGTTTACAATAAAATAGTTACATTGATTTGATCAATACTCTCATTTGGCAAGTATTTCTTGACCCTCAAAAATACTCAAATAAATCATTTATCGTCCAGCCACAGTGGTGCAGTGGTAACATAGTGTCTGTGATACTAGAAGCAATGTGGAAGACTGGGGTTCGGTTCCCAGATGGAAATCTGCACTGGACACATACCCGGCTTGCTGGGAGGGCTTGAGGAGGTCTGGAAAGAGACCACGGCTTAAGGCTTTGTTGAGGGAACTTGTCTTTCTCTCTCTCTCTCTCTGTTTTTCTTTCATGAAATAAATTTTTAAAAAGAAATTTCAGAAAGAAAAATCATTCAAACACTCGAGGTATGAAACCATAGACCTGGTTTGCCATGAGCCTACACAGCAGTAATTTAATGCAGGCTGAATCAAATCTAAAATCCATCTTTTAGTGGAACCAACTCTTGCAGAATGTATAATTATTCTTCTTAGTAAGAAATTGCACTACCCCAAAGCTTCTTTCTTCCCATATGAGTGCAGCCTGCCCTCCTAGTGCAGATGAGTTTTGGGTTACAAAGTCCTTTGGATTTAAAGGTCAATTAGTTTGGTTCCACTTTAATTAGAAGCCATCATAATAGTGCTGTGTGAGTAATTTATAGAGGCATAAATATTGACATCAATTTTTGTCAGATATTCTGATATCATAAACATCATGTAAATCTAGGAACCAGCAATCAATTTGCACATAATGGACTAATTTTATTAGAACTATATGACTGCACTATTTGGTTTTTAGAGTCCCTCTCCTCTTGCTACATTAAATCATCGTTTTAAATCATGTCATAGTGTTCCTCACAGCAAGCAATCAAAAACAGAAAATTTAAGTCTATTGGATCTTTGCCTAATTTAATGATTTTTCTCTGGAGTTGTGCTCTCTTGGAGACCTGCAATGAAATGTTGGCTTTGTGCCTAGAAATACCTCCATGTTGCTTCAGAACCAGGTGGGGCACAAACCAAAGTGAGAGGATTCCCACCGTGACTAGACTCTGGTAAGACTTCTATTACAACAATTTCTCTGCAGTTAGGCTGCCGGTGGGCAGGCTCTCTGCATAGTCACCCTGGGTGTTGGGGTGCCTGGGATTCACTGAACCTTGAACCTCAAGGGCTCTTGTAGACAGACATTTCTCAAACTGCAACCCATGGATGTACTTGCAGGGTTCCTTGAGTTCCTCATGAAAACATTTTCATTTTTCTATTAATTTTGTGCATTAGGTTTTGGCCATAGGACACGTACACTCACAGAAAGAGACAGAGAGACGGTGAGTGAGAAAGTGAAAAATCGCCACCCCAGAGAGGAATGGCCATGCTGCAATCCCTTCTCCTCCATTCTCCTCCTTGGATTGTTATATGATGATCATTCAGTTGACTCAAAATTTGCTTAATCTTTTTTTTAAGAATTATTTTATTTAGCTTTATTTATTTATTTTAATTTGACCAGAGAGGGACAGAGTGAGAGTGAGAGAGAGAGAGAGAGAGGGAAAGTGAGAAGCTTGTAACAGAGAAGACAGGTATACACACACGCACGCACACACACCCAGCGTGATTTTCAAGCCACCAGATCTAAGACTTGAACCACAGTAGACCATGTGGGATTCCAGCCCCTTAACCATCATGCCACCTGCTGGCCACCAACATCTTAATTTCTTTAAATACAAAATTAATTTTCTTATTTATTATCTCTGTTGTTTATAGTCTGTTTCTCCTTGCTAGGATATAAACTCCATATAGGTAATGTTCTTGTCTGTTACAAGCTTGGAAAAATCCTAAATGCCTACAAAAGTGCTAGCACAAAGTAGGCCTTATTTGTTGAGTGGACTAATTAGGATTAAGCAAATTTGGGGGCTTGCAGGTGGCGTGGTGGTTAAGGACACTAGACTCCCACATGGCCAACCAGTTTGGGTCCCGGCCTGGTGGCTTCCTTTCTCACTTTCTCTCTCTCTCTCTCGCTCTCTCTCTCTCTCTCTCTCTCTCTCTCTCTCTCTGTCCCTCTCTGGTCAAATTAAAATAAATAAATAAAGTTAAATAAAATAATTCTTAAAAAAAAAAGATTAAGCAAATTTCGAGTCAACTGAATGGTCACCATATAACAGAAAGAAGTTTCAGGATTTCGGTACCAGCATTTGAGCTTATTTTATAAACACTCTGTGTATGTCAAGTAATCAATCCTTGAAGGCAATATTCATCAAACTTGTGTCCATGAGCCCCTGGACTCTAAAGGTCAATAAATTCTCTGGAAGGAGAAATACTGGTCAAGTTGTATTTCCTCACTTTACAGAGGAGGAAACTGAGGCCTGTGGCAAGGAAGTGGCTTTCTCAATATCACTCCGTTAGTATGAGAGCCACAGTGAACACCTGGTCCCTTGGTTCTTGACCCTGTGCATTTCTCATTCTACAGCACTAATTTCTCTTCTGCACTTCTTAATCTTTTATTTAGAAATTTCCAACTGCAGGACCTAAATCTTAAATCATTTTAGTAAGAAAATGGAGGCATTTACTTTGTAATGGTTATTTTTCCTTGCTTTGCAGTATGCTATTATTTTCTTTTTCTGGTTAGGTTTTTAAACTTTTTTAATTGACATATAATAATGGTACATATTTGAGGGCACAGTATGATATTTCAATATATGTACACAGTACATGATGATCAAACCAGGGTCATTAGCATAACTATCACCTTTATCATTCCTCTGTGTTGGGGATATTTAAATATTACTCTTCTAACTTTTAGAGACGTATAATAAATTGTTGCTAGCTATAATCCCTTCCTGTGCCGCAGAACACTAAAACTTATTCCTTTTATCTAATTGTAGTTTTTTAACTAACCAATTTCTTTCTTTCACCCCCCAATCTCTTACCTTTCCCAACACCTGGTAATTATGATTCTACTTTCTACTTGTATAGAATCAGTATTTTTATAAAGGTTTATTTATTTAATTTTATTTGTTACTATCATTTGTCTTTTTAATTTGACTAGAGGGAGGCAGACAGAGAGAGAGAGAAACAAGTCACCAGGTCTGGGACACGAATCATGGTCAGCCATGTGGGAGTCCAGCACCTTAACCACCACACCACTCGCAAGCCCCAGGATCAATATTTTTAGTTTCCACATATGAGTAAGAATATTCAGAATTCTTTCTCTGTACCTGGCATATTTCATGTAACATAATGTACTCCAGGCTCATTTATATGGTTGTAAATGACAAGGTTTCTTTCTTTTCCATGGCTAAATAATATTCTGTTGGGTGTATATGACAGTTTCTTTATTGATTCATCTGTTGATGGACACAGGTAGATTTTATATCTTGGCTAGTATGAATAGTGCTCCAGTAAACATGTGACTACAGATATCTTTTCAATGAATTAATTTTGGGGGATCATATATCCATAGAGAGATTACGTGATCATATGATAATTCTATTTTTAGTTTCTTGAGGAATCCCCATGTTGTTTTCTACAATGGCTGTGCTAAAGCACATTCCCATGAACAGCAAGTACGATGCCCCATTCTCTGTATCCTCATCAGCATTTGTTCTTTGGATACTAGTCATTCTAATTGGGGCGAGATGATATTTCCTTGTGATTTTGATTTGCATTTCCCTGATTATTAGTGATATTGAGCATTTCTCATATACCTGTTGACCATTTGCGCATATCATGTGTATACACATATATGTATATATATGTATATACACACACACACATATATATAAATAGGTAGATAATATACTATTTTCTTATTATATTACTTTTTAAATATATTTAATCTTAAATATCTATCATTTTTATATGTTTACAAATCTTGATTGCTTCTTAGTGTATTTTATTTTTTCTCAACTATGAATGATAGCTGGGCTTAAACCCTGTTTTTATCATTTTTTTTAACCACCATCTAGCTCCCAGTAGGGATTCATTTAGAATAAACAAAAAATGTACGAGAAATGCTTTCATAATATTAAGAACTTTAAACCATCCTGGACTTCTGTCTGCTCCCTAAAATAGGAAGAAATCACAGAAGCTAAGAATTATTCCCTTCTTTCTTTCTTTTTTTCCCCCCGAGAGGTTTTTGCTATAGAGCACGTGCACTCACCAGAAAGACAGAGAGAGACAGGGAGACAGAAAGCGAGCAATAAACCCCCAGGGGTGATGGCCACGCTGCAATCCCTTCTCCTCCATTCTCCTCTCAGGATCATGGGCATGCACGCACACGCGCAGAGCGTGAGTTTAAGCCACCGGGTCCGGGACTTGAATCGCGGTCAACTACATGGGAGTTCAGCGACATAGCCATTATGCTAACTGCTGGTCCCAAGAATTACTCCTTTCCATCACACTTTTTTTTTTCTAGTCTCCAAACCTTCATTTAGTCAGGAAACTGACTATTGTCCACATATTGCTGGTTTACTTATCAGACTATTTTTTTACACATGTCTATTTTTATTCATTTTATTTTTATTCATACATTAAATCACTATACATCATTTAGATTCTGAAGAGACTTTACCCAGTATGCTTTACACCTTAGTCCAGCCCAGTTGAGACTATCAGACTATTTTATAATAGAGAACGATAGCCTAGTACAGAAAAACTAGATCAATCTATAGTAGGAATCTTCTTCAGTCATCTTCATTTGGTTTGTTTATGTGAGCTAATTATACCAGTTAATTAAGTTCATAGACTTACCCCTCATTTAAAATTATAAAGTAAAATTTAAGGAAATTATTATGTTTATTATTTCAGACTTGGCAAATTATTCAGCCAAGGATAATGCTTCATTAGGGAATCTGTAGACTGTTTTTCACAGCATCATGAAGGCATAGAATTAGAGCTAGAAAACATTAAGATCACCTGGTCCAGTCTACTCAAAAAAGGAACTGAGGCCTAGCAAAAGGAAATGGTTTTCACAAGGATAACAAGTTAGTCCATGAGACTGGGATATGACAGAAATTTCCCAATTTAAAAAAAATATTTATTTGGTTCAACTAATTATACTCGATGACTATACCTGATATAGGAAAATCCTGATACAGCATCTAACATGTCTTCAGAGTTCATACTTCCACCATGTCAGCTCAACGATCTCCCCATAGGGCATTTACAACTTTTCCCCAAGTTATTTCTGATGATAGGTCAATCAGGTTTTTCCTGACAGTATTTACCATTCTTATATTGTACTAAAAATACCTTACTTTGTATCTCACTGGACCATAATTAATATTTTGAAAAGAAATGATGCTTCTGCTAAAACCAAGGCTCAGAGGCCTTGGAAAAACTACCTCTGGCAGTTTTTCCATCTCAAGAAAAGCCAACCACATTTTCTTCTTTTTTTAAAAACAAGAATTATTCACTCAGTTATTATTTATTATTATTAGTTTTAAATTTTGCTATAGGGCACATGAGCTCACCAGAGACAGACAGAGAAAGAGAGAAAGCAAGCCACTAGGTCTGGGACTTGAGCTACGGTCAGCTATGTGAGAGTCCAATGCCTTAACCACCACACTATCTGCTGGCCCTGCCAACCATGTTTTCTAATCTCCCCTGTTTGCCTTAATCAGACCTCCACTGAGTCATCCCTAAACTACTCAAGTTTATTAGCATAGTCATAGCTTTTAGGTTATACACTTTGACCCTCATGTCAAGGATGGTGCAGTGGTGGAAGATAGATTATTTATGATAAGAAAGATAACAGAAGTGTGGTGATAAAAATTAGCCATCATAAGTATGGTCCATATCTTGTATAAAATTTTAATAATAAAGTTAACAGAAGAATGATTCTGACAAAGATTATGTTTATAATCTAGGAACATACAGGTATACCTCATTTTATTGCACTTTGCAGTATTACATTTGCAAATATTGCAATTTTTATGAATTGAAGGTTTGAAGGCAGCCCTATGTTGAGCAAACTCTTCAATCCTGTTTTTCCAATAGCAAGTGTTCATGTCTCTGTGTCACATTTGGTAATTTTTCCAATGTTTCAAACTTACTTATTATTATTTTCTCTGTCATAGTGATATCTGTTATCAGTGGTCTTTGATGTTACTAGTAACTGTATTTAAATTTAATAGTAATTGTAACTGTTGTGGGAAGCCACAATCTGCATCCATATAATATAGACAGGTGAATTTAACCGATAAGTGTTATGTATGTCCTGCCTGCTCCATCATTTTTCTCTTTCCTCAGGCCTCCCTTTTCTTTAAGATACAACAAAATTGAAATAAGCTCAATTAAGGATCCCACAATGGCCTCTAAGTGTTTAAAGGGAAGGATCACAAGTGTCTTTAAACCAAAAGCGAGAAATGATTAAACCTAGTGTGGAAGTCAAAAGCTGTGATAGGCTGAAAGGTAGGCCTCTTGCATCAAACATTTAGCCTAGTAGCCAATGCAAAGGAAGAGTTCTTGAAGGAAATTAAAAATGGCTGCTTTAATGAACACACAGATAGATGATAAGAAAAGCAAAATGGCCTTGTTTTTGATATTGAGAAAGCTTTAGTGGTCTGGATAAAGATCAAGCCAATTTCAATATTCCCTTAAGCCAAAGAGACCAGCAGTTAGCAAATGGCTATGTCTATGGACTCTCATATAGTCGACCATAGTTTGAGTCCTGGACCTGGTGGCTTAAACTCACAGCGGATGCATGTGCACACATGCCCAAGATCCTGAGAGGAGAATGGAGAAGGGATTGCAGAGTGGCCATCCCCCCTGGGGAGTAGCTCTCTGTCTTTCTGGAAAGTACATATGCCCTAAAGGGAACGATAAAAAAAAAAAAAAAAAAAAAAAAAAAAAAAAAAAAAAAAAACTCTTAAAAAGAAAAAAAGGCTCTTATGGGGAGATGCCATCCACAACTTTCATAGCTAGAGAGAAGAAATTAGTGCCTGGCTTTAAAGCTTCAAAGTATAGGCTGACTCTTGATAGGGGCTAATGCAGATGGTTACAGTAAGTTGAAACCAGTGTTCATTTACCATCTGAAAGTTTTAGGGCCTAATACACTTTGCCTGTGTTCTATAATGGAAGAATAGAGTCTGGATGACAGTACATCTGCTTACAGCATGGCTTACTGAATATATTAGGCTGTTGGGAAAGCCATGACATGTTTTCCTACGAACCAATATTAAGGCCACTGTTTACTTCTCAGAAAGAAAGTTTTGTTTGTTTGTTTTTTTCCAAACTGTTTCTTCTCATTGTCAATATACCTGATCACCCGAGAGCTCTGATGGATATATACAAGGAAGTTAATGTTGTTTTCATGCCTGCAAGCACAATATTCATTCTATATCCCAAATCAAGGAGTAGTTTTGACCCTCAAGTCGTCTTATTAACTAAGAAATACATTTTGTAAGGCTATAGCTTCCATAAATAGTGTTTCCTCTGATGGATCTGGGGAAGGTACATTTAAAGCCTTCTGGAAAGGATTTATATTTTAGAGTCCACAATTCAATGGAGGAGGTCAAAATATCAACATTAAGAGTACTTTGGAAGAAGGTTATTTCAACCCTTATGGATAACTTTGAGAGACTGAAGACTTTGATGGAAGAAGCAATTGCAGATGTGATTTAAAAAGAGAGAGAGAGAGAGAGAACAAGAATTAGAAGAGGAGCCTGAAAATATGGCTTGCTTCAATCTCATGAAAAAACTTTAACAACTGAGGATTTCTTCTTATGAGTAAAGGTCATTTCTTGCGATGGAATCTAGTCTTGATAAAGGTGTTGCGAATATTGTTGAAATGACAGCAAATGATTTAAAATATTATATAAATTTAGCTGATAAAACCACAGAAGAATTTAAGAGGACTGACTCCAATTTTGAAAGGGATTTTACTGTGAGCAAAATGCTATCAAACAGCATCACATTATACAAAGAAATGTCTCATGAAAGGCAGGGTCAATCAATGAGGCAAACTCTATTGTCTTATTTTAAGAAATTGCCAGGCCCAGCCCTGCAGCATAGTATGTTAAGCCCTGTACATAGGGAGCCAGATCTCATATGGCCAACCGTGGTTTGAAACTTGGTCCGAGGGGCTTGAAAAACATACTGGGTACATGAGTGTGTGCATGCCCCAAACCCTGATGGGATGAAGAAATGGAGGAAAGAAGGATCATGATGTAATCATGCCTCATTAGAGGATGCTTTCCTTCTCTGTTTCTCTGGTAAGTGTACATACCCTCTGAAAATTAAAAAAAATAAAATAAAATTTAAAAAAAGAAATTGCCACAGCCATTCCAGACTTCAGAAATCATCACCCTGATGAATCACTATCCACCACCATTGAGGTCAGACTTTCTACCAGCAAAAAGATTACAGTCTACTAATGGCTCAAAAGATCATTTGATTTTTTTTTTTTAGCAATAAAGTATTTTTAAGTTAAAGTACATACATTGTGTAGGATTTTTTTTTTTTGGTTAAACAGAAGGCTATTTTACATCTAGTAAATTACAGTATAGTGTAAACAGAACTTTCCTATGCACTGGGTAATTGGAAAATTCATGTGATTTGTTTTATTTCAATATTCACTTTATTCAGGTGGTCTGGAACCAAACCCCTATGCGACTGTATAAAAATTATGGTGACAACAGAGTTGGCAGCAAGGAGACCTAGAAGATTAGAGGAGAAGACATACAATATGGTCCATGGGGTGGGGTGGGAATTGGGTGATTCAGAGCCAAGGCCATATCTAGATGTCGTCTAAAACTGATGTGTTTGGGGTGCACATCAGTTGTTTATGCTTCCTCCCAGGCACTATCTGAGCAGGGCAGTTGTATGAGCAGCAAGCCTATCGAATTAGATTAATTGTTTGGTGTGTGATTGATTGTTTCATGATTAATGTGAGAATAATGGCTTCAGGCAATATTATAGACTCAGCCTTAAAAGCTAAGTTGTAAATAAGTTTTTCAAAACTCATGTGGAAGGTGGACCTCCAAATAGATGAATAGTCTTTGCAAATTCTTGCTTTGAAACAGGCGACAGACTCTACATTGGTTTTTGTGGTCACAGTCAGAATGAGTGCGAATAGTATCAATTTCTGACAGATGAAGACCAAACATGGATTAACAAATACAAACAATAATGAAGCGCATTTGTACAGTCAGGGTCTGAATAGTCTTTCGCATAGAGCCAATTCTTAAGTTCCATCAGGTTTACACCCAAGTTGTTTTTTATCTATTGCTCCATATCTGCTCTAACTCTGTTATAATTCAAGTCATTCTTCTTCACATTGCAGACATACTGGACTTCTTCAATGTACAGGTATGAACTCTAATTCTCTTGCTTACGGATCATCCAGCCTTGCTTTACATTATCCTTCAGTAGGTCTTCATTGTTTACCAAATGAGCTTCAAGTTCCTAAACATGATATTCAGAACTTCTTTTTCCCTTATATTACTCTCCTTCCCCTTGAACACACCAAAATTATAACCACGGTTTCCTTAATATGTCATTCTGCTTCCTTTCCTTGGTAAATGTCCTCTAATGCTTAAATTTCCTTTTCTATGTTCATCTCTGAAGTGTCTAATGATTCTTGAAACTCTTCTCAGTTATTACTACATACTTGAAGTAATTTGCCACATACACCTATTGTTCTGTTCTTGATGACTATTAGTTATTTGCACATACCTGTAGTAGTAGTATCTTTTTTCATTGCAATCCTTTGTTTCCATACTTCTGATTTTATTGACTGCAGAGACTTTCTTTTTCATCTTTATAATTTCATAGCACTAACTAATTTGCAAAATTAATGCAAGTCAAGTATTTCTGATACGTAAGACTTTATGCTTTGACTACAAATTTGATGTTTAAAAAATTAACTGAACTGGAACCCTTGGACATGAAGTGAAATTCAAAGACATTGGTGAGAAATCAAATCATTTTTATGTGAGGATGATTACTAATAGCCTAAAGCAGAGTAGAACATTTTACTTTAAAACAAGTGATTGATCTTGATAACAGCAGGGCAAGCCAAAGGACACAGTCCCTTTGCTAGCTCCTTGAAAGCAGGTACTCTATTTTCTAGTTCTTTCTTATCACATGCAGCACCTTGTAAAGTGTAGAACATATAGCAAACCCTCAGAGAATGCTGGTGGCGAGAATGAATAGCGTTACAAACTTGGGGATGAAACTCTGTACTCTAAACTTGCTATTCATTTTCCCTTACCTCAGACTATGACTTAAGCTAGTTGACATAAAAATTAGTCAGCAATGTTAGTTAATTAGCTACTGTGATTACCTATGAAGAAGTTTTCCAGCATCTTAGTATCTTTAAAAAATTAAAAATTAGGGCCGGTAGATGGTGTAATGGTTACATCACTGGACTCCCACATGGCTGACTGTGGTTCAAGTACCAAATCCAGTGGCTTGAAACTCACTCTGGTGCATGTGTGCACGTACCCAAGATCCTGGGAGGAGGAAGGAGGAGAAAGAATTGCAGTGTGACCATCCCCCCGAGGGGTGGTTTCTTTCCCCTCTCACTGTATCTGTCTCTCTCTCTCTTGTGTGTGCGCACGGATGCAAGAGCACATGCCTTAAGTCAAAAACCTATTAAAAAAAAAAAAAAAAACTTTACAAAGAATTTAACTAAGTAAGCCCAGCTGCATTGGTGGGCATGACTGAAACACCTTATTGTGTAAGCTGGGACCACATGGGAAGTCTGTGTTTGACTTCCAATCTAACCCAAAAGCCAGGTGCTGTCAGGTGCACTTATAAATTCAACAACTTGGGAGGCTGAGGCAAGAGGACCATGAGCTCGAGATTGGCCTGAATAGCATAGTGAGACCCTGTCTAAAAAAGAGATGAGTATGGTGGCACATGACTGGACTACCAACTGGGTAGCTGAGGCAGGAGGATTATGACAGGATAGAACCCTATCTTAAAAAAAAAATTAATTAACACATCTTAAAGCATCTCCCACTTTGCCTGGCAAGACCAGTCGTTCATGAAGATTTATTGTGGCTGCTCTTATTTGTCACAATGACTGTGTAGGACTTTCTTCACTATTTCTAGGGTAGTTGTTGCTGTTCATGATGTACAGCTAAAAACTATGCCCCTTCGGCGTGGTGTTTCTCAAAACTCAACATAGAACAAAAATCCAGCAGCGCTTATTTTTTATTTTTATTTCTTGAGAGATTTTTGTCATAGGGCAAATGTGCTTCCTAAAGAGATAGAGTAAGAGAGAGAAAGTGAGAAATCACCACCCAAGGGGGATGGTCATGCTGCAATCCCTTCTCCATTCTCTTCTTGGGATTTTGGGCACACATGCACATATACCCAGCATGAGTTTCAAGCCACTAGGTCTGGGACTCAAACCACGGTCAATCATGTGGGAGTCCAGCCCCTTAACCATCAGCCCACCTGATGACCCCCCACACACACCAGGAGGACTCATTAAAAATAGATTGCTAGGCTCCAGCACTGGAGTTTTTGTTTCACTGCTTCTAAAATAGGGTCAAGAATTTGTATTTCTTTTTTTTTCCAGAGAGATTTTTTTGTTATAAGGCACATGAACTCACAAGAGGGACAGAGACAAAGAGATGAAAAGAAAGAAATCACCCCCCCCCCGGGGGATGGTCACATTACAATCCTTTCTCCTCCAGTCTGCTCTCAGGATTTTGGGCATGTACACACATGCACCCAGCGTGAGTTTCAAGCTGCCGTCCAGGCCTTGAACCGTGGTCAGCTATGTGGGAGTCCAGTGACCTAACCATTATGCCATCTGCTGATCCCCAAATTTTACATTTCTAACAAGTTTCCAAATGATTCTGATGGTGCTATTTCAGGACTACACAAGAGAACCATTGTTTTTGACTAATTATGTCTTCTATAATGAGATGCAGAACAGAGGGGAAAGTTACCTGTGGGTTCTTGAGTAATGGATATCTCTAAGTGCTTCCCGGGGCCAGAATATACAGGAATGAAGTATTTTTACATACATCCCTATACAAGGGAAGACTGAAATAATTTCAGGTTTTCCAGTGATTGTCAAGAAACCCAGAGCAACTCAGGTCTGAGAGATAATGACAGATACAGGGCAAAAGACAGGAATTTCAAAGGACATCAACCACCTTAGTTCTATCCTCTTCAAAAGCATTCTTTTATTAACTTTTTTAAAAGCAATGAACCACTCTGGAAATTACATGCACCAAATGTGTATTCATTCCCCAAAATGCACTCATTCCTAATATGATCAATATATATATTAGAGTAAAACCAAAGAGAAGTATGTCCAGCTTCAGCTATGGAGGAGCTCAGAATTAGGGAGGCTGGTAGGTATGTTAGAAAAAAAAAAATCTAGCATCGCTGCAACATTAGAAAAAGTGAAAGAGGACGTAATAAAAAGACTAATAGTAAATAGCCAAGTGCACTGGCCCTGTAGCACAGTGCATAAACCTGTGTGTAAACCTGTGTGTAGAGGTTTATCCACCCCACATGGTTAGAATCCAGACCTCAGTAGTTGAAAACTTGTGGGGTACTCATGGCCAAAATTCTGATGGAATAGAGAAGTAGGGAAGAACTGAGACTTGATTGCAATCCATTGGGAGATGCTTTCTCTCTGTCAGTCTATATCTCTGTCTCTCTCTCTCCCTCCTTCCCTCTCTCTCTCTCTCTGACGAGCACACATGCCCTCTGGCAATAAATACATAAGTAACTAGCCAAAGCTTTTGTAGTACTTTCTGTAACTCTGACACTGTTCTATTATTTCATTTAATCCTCACAACCATCCCATCAGGTAAGCAATATGGCTATTCTCATTTTACATATGAGGATATTGAAGCAAGAAAAGTTTAAATTATTTGCCCAAAGTCATACTATTTGAATCCAGGCAACTTTGCTCAACACCTTTGCTCTTAACCACTACACAATCTGGAGCATTGCATAGAGAGACAAAGTTAAGAAAGATGAATAGAAGTAGAAAGTTATATAGGAGAGTGGGTGAAATCACCAATCAATAATCTATGGCCCTTCTTTCTGATGTCTCTGAAACCATCTTGTTACTGGACTCGTTCCGTTCTGCAAGCTGAACAGTCAGGGAACCATTACTGCATTGCCATTTTCTAAGAATAATCCAGAGATTCACACTTATTATGTGCATGGACTTCAGTTAGGTTTCACTATTTCCCTAAATAACCCACAGCAAAGAGAGAGTCTAATAATAAATTATATCTCAATCCTGTGCATTAGTGCTGGCCACTGTCCCACAAACAATGTCAAAATTGTAAGCAATTGGCACAGAGTCAGTGACAATATGTAAATTACTTGTAAAGCGAACTTGATCTTGTGTAATAAATGCTATTTGAATCCTAATTTGCTAACAATATTTTAATGTGGTAATTGAGGTCATGGAAGACGTGTGCTAAAGATGAAACCATCTATAACTGTCGATTTTAAGCAGAACTACATTACCCAGATTTATAAAACACTCCAAAGAATTAAAAGGCAAATGCAGTGCTTTGTATTTGCTATGAATAGACACTGAAACCTAAGTGTAGAAAAAGACATAATGGTTTTCAGGGCCATAAGAAGAGTGTGAAATAAAGTATCAAGATTCTAAAATTCCTTGGTTCTAGGATCAGTGTCCCTTGACCTGCCCAGGTCTTTCCTTAATGAAATAAAGGAACAACTCATTAAATCGCATGGCCCTAGTTTAATTTTCAGTAATTTGGGGGCACTTCCTCATCTCCATGCTTTCATACTTAAATCACCAAGCCTCCTTTGTCTTCTCAAAGAAAGCCCTCCATCAATTGCCTGCCCTGTTTTTTTGCCCTCCATCAATTGCCTGCCCTGTCTTCTTCTTGCTTCCCTCCAGCTCTCAGATCAAAATCAGGTTCAGCATCTGTGAAATTGACCTTCCAGTGTGAAATCATTTTTTAATGACAAAGTGCCAAAAGTGTTCTACAAGTATAAGGTATTAATTGAGTGTTATAATTATTATTATCTAGCTATGGCCCACAGTGATGGCCTCTGTTCTCCAACTCCCCTCCATCTGCCCTGTTTTATGGTCTGTCATTTGTCTCTCATCCCTTTGGAAATCTGAAACTCCTACTTTTCTTTCATCCAATTGCACCTTCTGTGAACTGAGCTAACCCTTCTCCAAATCTGCATGAACTGTGGAGAAAGGCTTGGTTCTGACAATATACCTATTTTCTTTCCTCCTCCCACAGGGAGCCAAGGAAACTCACTTTCACAGCTTGGCCAACCTCATGGAGATCTTCTGAAGGAAGCCACCAGTGAAGATCTGAAAATAAACCTTCATGTTATACCCTTTGCACAGAAAACTGAAATGCCATCTTTTATCACATTAAGTCAGGAGTCAACGTTCAAAGTCTGTGATCTCCTTGGATATAACCCATGTAATCACTACTCACTTATTTCTGGCTTTTTCTCAGCTCAAGCATGTGCTTTCTGATCCCACTTCTCTCTATTCATCTTCTTGCCTTCCCAAATGAGGACTGTCCATCCTGCTCATCTTCCTGGTCTCAGCCAGCTTTCCATGCCAAGTTCAAATTCTACTTTTGCAATGGACATTTCAACCACTTCATTGGTCTCATGTATTTCTTCCCTTGAAGATTCAAATTCCTGCTCAAAGGTTCTCTCTTCTTGGCCCCGCCTGGTAATGCAATCAGTAATGAACTGCACTGCAGCGCTGGAAGCCACATGGCCAACTGTGGGTTTGGTTTCTTCAGTTGGCTTGAAAACGCACTGGGTGTGTGCCCAAGAACAAGTTGTAGAGTCTGGGAAAGGAAATTGTGGCAGGAGATGCTTTGAGGTTACTTTTCTCCAGCTGCTCTCTTTCTCTCATGTATGTGGAGACACGCTCGATCATGAATTTTAAAAAGAAACTTTTAAAAATTTATCTCTTCTAGAATTGCTTCTTTCCTCTTCTGAGCTTTCAAAGTACATCGCTTATAATTCTGCGAAAACACTCACCATCTTACACTACAAGCATTTTTGCTTCTTTTACATTATATTGTATATTTTCCAATGCAGAATCCATATTGTGTTCATTTTTATCATTTAAAAAAGGGTTAATATCTGATTTTTATAGCTGTTTAATCAGCAGTTGTTGAATTAACTAGTTCTCCAAAGCTGTGCATGCACGTGTGTGTGTGTTTGATTAATGTACATAATTTCTATTACGCAAGTACAAGAGTTTATCTTGGAAAATGACTAAAAGTGGAATTTCTGAGGCATAGTGTATGCATAGAATAGCTTAAGGATATGATGCCAAGCTGCTTTCCAGAAAGGTTGTACCATATTTTACTCCCACCAGTACTGTATAAGTCCTGTAATCTCATTCATCTCTAGCACTGGATATTGTCAAACAAGTTAGTAAATTGCAGACTATCTGAGTGTAAAAGAATATATCATTAGGAGTTGATTTTCCATTTCCCTGATCACTTATGATGTTGAACTTCTCTTCATGTTTATTTATGTCTTTATCCATTTTTCTTTTTAAAAAATATTTTATTTAATTTTATTTATTCATCCTTTATTTTAATTTGATCAGAAACACACACACATGGCGGGGGGG
>NW_006160090.1:535713-548871 GCF_000334495.1 Tupaia belangeri chinensis
AAAGTGAGAAAGCAAGCCACCAGGTCCAGTACTCAAACCATAATCAGCCATGTGGGAGTGTCCAGTGCCTTAACCACCATGCCACCTTCTGGTTCCCTTTATCCATTTTTCTATTATTTATGCTGTTTATTTGTGTTTCTTTTCTTTCTTCCTTTTTAGACTTTTGCTATAGGGCTTGTGCACTCACCAGAGAGAAAAAGAAAGTGAGAAATCATTCCCACAGGGGGGATGGCCACATACAATCGCTTTCCCTCCATTCTCCTCTCAGGATTTTTGGCACATATGCACATGCACATGCACCCAGTGTGATTATTTGTAAGTTTCTTTACACATTATTTATACCAGTCTCTTGTTGGTTTTACATATGTACTTTTTTCTCCCCACTTGTAACTTGACTTTTTGCTTTGTTTGTTTCACTTACTAAGATGTTAATTTTAATGTAATCAAATCTGTATTTTATTTTATTATATTCAGTTTCTTTTGTGTTTTGTTTTTTTAAAAAAAACTTTATGTACCAAAGATCTAAAAAAGTTTAAAACTCAAATGCAAAAAGTCTAGGAGGGTTTATTTTTTTTAATTCTGAATTTATTCTTGATAGAATATGCGCATGTACACATGAGAATGAGAGACGAAGATGAGTATCCTCTACCGAGTATGGTCATTTTGATCTTCTCTCTCCAGTTCTCCAGCCCATGATATCGAGGACAGGGATACACAGGCTCAGCATGTTTCAGACTGACTAGGCTAGGAATTTGGACTGTGGTTGCCATGTGAAATCCAGCTTTGCTTCAGCAGTCATTTTTACTGCACCACAGAGCAGGTCTTGAAAACCTGGGTTTGTATTCATATGCTGCTATTTATCTTCTATATGATCCTGGTCAAGTTATTTACTTTCTATGCCCCCCATTCTTATTTTATAGTTCTCATTTTTTTTCTTATTTTATAAGATTCTGATACCAATATGTAGACTTAATAATTAAGTGTGAACATGAACTTACATGTAAAGTGCTAGATGGATAGTATTTATGATAAGGCTTAGATAGACGCTTTTTGCCAAGTGAGATGATATGAAATTTCCAAAATAAAAAGAATACCAGGACAAGATTCAGATACCAGAGGTCTAGACTCATTGCTGCCATTACAATTCTGAATATACTCAGACAAGACTTTTAACATTCATCAGCCTCAGTTTTCATCTATAAAGTGATGATGATGTTTGTTCAATTCTGATGTAGTCAGTATATCATAAGGTTTAATGTACAGGCTGGAATAGGGTAAGGAAGCACTTACCTCAGGCACAAAAATTAAGGAGGTACGGGGGGTCTGACAGTGGTGCACCATTTGTGGTGGTAAAACACAATGCTCTGGGAGACTGACCCCCATGGGAAGGCCCTCACTTCAAGTACAGAGACTCCCTGGGTGCACTGCGCGTGTGCATGCCCATTATCCGGGGTTGGGGAAAGCTGGGATGGGTTCACAGAGTCAAGCCCCTGTTGGGGTGCTGTCTCTGTCTTTCTTGCTCATGAAAGAACTAAAAAAGTGTGAAAAGAGTTGAAGGACTGACTCAGTAGCTCAGTGATTATGCACCACACATTGGAAAATGGATCCCATATGGCTGACCTAGGTTCAAATTCCAGCTCCAACAGCTTGAAAAACATGTCAGGTGCATGTGCACATATACCCAACATTTTGATAGGATGAAGAAATGGAGGAAAAACAATCATGGCAGGACCATGCCGTAGTAGGGGAGTGTTCTCTCTTATTTCCCTCTCTTTTCTCTTCTCTCTTTTTCTCTTTCTCTCTATTTCAAGCACATCCACCATCTGGCAATTAAAAATATGTTAAGAAGGTGGATGAATATGGAAGACTTACTGCTGAGTGAAGCAAGTCAGGCTATGAAGGAGAGGCATTGCATGTTCCCGCTTAGTATATACTGAGTGTCCGCACTCTATGACTGAAACTAATTCACTAAAGGATATAGAAACACAATATATAGATGTAAATACCAGATATAGTACGTGTGCGAGAGGTGGGTCTGAGGAAGGACATTTAGAAGAAAAATAGGGAAGCAAAGTATTGATGTCACAGGGAGGTGCGGTATTGTCTGTTGAGGATGTTTCGTGATTTTACCAATTGTGTTGGGGAGATATGTTCACCTGTTGCAATATCCATTTTGTAAGACAAATAAAAATGTGATTGATTGTATAAAAGAAAATGAAATGAAAAATAATTAATTTTTAAAAAAGCTCAGTAATCAAGATAAATGATGCCTTAATGTAATATACTAAAAGAAATAAACATTCAGGCCAGCAGGTGGCATGGAGATTAAGGCACTCTACTCCGCGCAGCATGGCCTGCTGTACAGTTCGAGGCCCAGACCCAGTAACTTGAAAATCGAGTGAGCATGAGTGCCCAAAATCCCAAGAGGAGATTGAAGAAGAAGAGGTTGCAGTGTGGCCACCCTTGGGGGGTGATTTCTCACTTTCCATTTCATTCTCTGTATTTCTCTGGTGAGCACATGTGCCCTAGAGTGAAACCTTAAAAAAAAAGTAAAATTCATGCAAAAATTTCTTGATGACCTGAATATTAAAAATAAGATATATGAGGATCAGCAGTTAGAGTAATGGCTATGTCACTAGACTCTCATGCAGTTGACCACAGTTCGAGTCTTCGAGTCTTGGACCCAGTGGCTTAAACTCACGCCAGGTGCTTGTGTGTGCGTGCCCAAGATCCCAAGAGGAAAATGGAGGAGAAGGGATTGTGGCATGGCCATCCCCCCTTGGGGGTGATTTCTCACTTTCTATCTCTCTTTGTCTCTCTGTCTTTCTGAAGAGAGCACCCTCTATAGGAAAAAAAAAAAAAAAAAACTCTAAAAAAATTTTTTAAAATAAGGTATGTGTCCAGCATGAATTTTAAGCCACTGGGTCCAGGGCCTGAACCTCAGTCAGCCACGTGGGAGTCCAGTGCCTTAACAATTATGCCACTTGCTGCCCCTTAAGATTCTACTTTTTTTAAGAATTATTTTATTTAACTTTATCTATTTATTTATTTTAATTCAACCAAAGAGGGACAGAGAGAAAGAGAGAGAAAGTGAGAAAGCAAGCTGCCAAGTCCAGGACTCGAACCACGGTCAGCCATGTGGGAGTTCAGCGCCCTTAACCACTATGCCACCTGCCAGTCCCTCTATTTTTAAAAGCATATTTATTTCAGAAATTATCACTCTCATAATTACTTTCTATAGAATGCCCAAAGGTGGAAGAGAAGCGTGTGGCAGAGGGTGCCACCCTTTGCAGCTTTTTTTTTTTTTTTTGAGAGATTTTCACTGTAGGGCGCGTGCGCTCGCCAGACAGACAGAGAGAGACATAGAGACAGAAAGCGAGAAATCACCAGGGGGGATGGTCACGCCGCAATCCCTTCTCCTCCATTCTCCTCTCGGGATCTTGGGCACGCACGCACACGCACCCGGCGTGAGTTTTAAGCCACCGGGTCCGGGACACGAACCGCAGTCAACTACGTGGGAGTTCAGCGACATAGCCATTACGCTAACTGCTGGGTCCCCCCTTTGCAGCTTTTTAAGAGCACTTGCCAGCACTTGATCTTTGTTCTCTTCAGCAACAATGGCTCTGAGTGGTAGCTGCTCAGCTGGCAGGTGCCCGTGTTTTGAATGCTCTGGAAGCCTGTTTCCAGCTGATTGGCTATTTTCACATTGGTGAGTTACTCTGTCTTAATCACAGCTGACTGATCACAGCTGACTGGAGAGATGCTGCATTCTCTGGCCTGGTATCTCTTCCCCTGCAAAGCTGATGCTCCTAGCAAAGGTATCACTTCCCCTGTGACTGCTGAAACCTCCCTCTGCAGAAGGAGCAATAGGCCATTAAGGGGTTTCTCATAAACAGAGCACTTCTAACACATGGTAAATAATAAACTGCAGCTCAGTCAGCTGGCCAGTGTACTGAAGGGAGGAGAGGTTGACTTGAGAACTGGGGATCGTTTTAACACCTTATAAACACTGCACATCTCCCAGTTCTACATACTTGAAAAGCCCTGATAAGTAATGAACTGTGTATGATTTCTTGCTTTGGAAGCACTTCATGAAAGGATTTACCAAAGAGGCAGAAAAGACGCCCAGATATCTAATGCACATTCAGGGGGATGATAGAGGAGGATAAATGTACTGTATATAATAGTCTCACGTACCCTGTTTTTACTGTTGTGAATATTGACTTCCAAATGGATTTAATCAAAATCAATAACAAAATGTACAGTAATGAAGTAATGTAAAATGCAGTAATGTATAGGCCAAGAGGTTGAATATGGAATATATTAACAGAAAGGCAGTTTGCAAGAATAACTCATCCTTCTTTTAGACGCTTTCTTCACCTAATATAAGACAATAAGAAGGAGAGACAAAGCTCCAGAGCTGGGCCGCAAAACGAGCCCCTTAGAGAACATTTTAAAAAGATCTTCTTAGAAATCTGGAGAAATGGAACCGACGATAGTTGGAAAGACCAAATAAAAGAATCGGTTTAGGAAATCAGAAGACTGACTTAGGATTCCAAGCTTGTTCTTCTAGGTGGGCTTATAAAAGCGGAAAAAAACTAACTTTTAACACTATTTAGATAATTTTCTAAAAGCTAAATGATACTAATATGCTTTAGATATATTTTCAGAGCACATCCATGCGTCCTAAAGTTAAATGGCAAAGGGCACAATTGTTAAGATTTGTCTGCTTATTAAATTTATAACCTAAGAGGCAAAAGAGTTAAATGTATTATCTAGAATTGGCCAGAAAGGCCCAGGGTGATTTTTGAATAATCAATATTTTCCAATATACACTACAGCTTTGAAATAGAAAGAAAATAACTGATGCTGGCATTCACTAGATATCTGTTTCTGTTTTTGTTTGTATTTTTGCTTTTAGAGAAGCTGGATGATTTACCCACGAAGCCTGCTACAGTAGAAAGATTTCAAAGAGTATCTTGCCAGAAAGGAATAGCTTTCCCATTTTATAGAAAACCAGACAGAAGTCTTGGGAGCCTACAGAGTTCCACCATAAATCACTGGCTAGACTTTCGCTCATTTGTCCTTTCTATTTTTTTCTTTACAACTTCAATTTACTTATTCTTTTTCATCTTTGGCTGTTATTCTTCACAGTTAAGCTTTGTATTACCACCTGCACCCCCTCATTCCTTTCCTCTTCTGCTGTTTCTCCCTTTCTTCAACTGGACACCCTTAAACACTCTAGACCAGCCTTAAAAGAGGAATGAATGAAGGCAACAAAGAGGGAAAATAACTGAGTTTTAATCATGACAGCGGATTTAAGGCAAAATAGGCGGTTCTGTTCCATTCTGTTGCTTTACAACAGACTACCTGAAACTGAGTGATTTAAAATACATAGAGGTCTCTTTAGCTCACAGTTTTGGAGGTCTAAGTTCAAGCCCTCATCTGGTGAGGATCTCTTGCTGGTGGGGTCCTGAGGCAGCACAGGTCATCGCACGGTAAACACTGCGCCATAAATTTAAAAAAGAAATTTCAAGAAACAGAATCAAAATGTCAAAATAGAAAAATGAAACAAAAAGCTGCACCAGAGCTGGTGTCTGGTCAGCTCCTTCCCACTCCTTATACACTTGCCAGGCGCCCCTACTCCAATCCTAACCACCCTTGAAATGCCTCATGTCTTAACACTATAGTCCGATTAAGTTTTCACACTCTTAATCCCATCACAACAAATCTCAGCACATGAATTTTTAGAGGACACATTCAGACGATAGCATATATCATCTTTTTGAATAACTCCAATTGAAGAGGGAGAAGGAAGGAAGGAATGGAGGGAGGAAAGAGAGAGAAGGGAGGGAGAGTAAAAGAGGAGAAAACGAAGGGGAAAAAATCTACAAAGGAAGGAAAGAAAGAAAAGAAATGAAAAGGGAGGCGATTGGATAAGTGAATTACCAGTGTTGCTAGCACAGTCCTGCCATGATTAACGTCAACGTTCCGTGCCATTCCTGTGTACTGCCTGAGCATTATGGGAAACAAGCTCTGACATACACAAACGTTATTAAAACCTGAGCGGTAATAGCACTGTAAGGGTGGAATGACTGAATTCAGAAATTGGCCACAGAGCATCTAGGCTCCGGTGGCATTTCCTTCGCATTCTCTGGGGACTTCACCATGGCTGGAGTAATAGAAGTCAAAACTTCAATCAGGCCCTGATTAGTTACTTCGTACTCAGGATATGAGGTACCATTGTCGGTGGCACACGAGAGCTATTGCAGCTTAGAACTGACAATGCTTTTTTAAAAGCTATCTTTGACTGCTCAATATGAGGTTAGGAGCAGGTCATGTACCAGCGTTTTTACCAAATTAATGCTATCATGGGAATTAGCCTGAAATGGAATTCTTTCTATCTAAACAATCCCATCTAGTTTCATCACTGCCTTTTCTCTACATCCCTCTCTATATAAAATAACTCAGAGGAGTAGGCATCTGGAATAATATATAAAGAATCAAGTTATCAAACAAGCCAAGATTTACCACCCAGCCCTCTGCCCTCACTCTGTGTCATCCAGTAAACGAAAGTCTCGAACAGTCAGTAATTTTTTCTGACAGATATCAAATAATCTTTAATTATTCTGTTTCATGGTCTACAATTTTCATTCAAATGACAAAAAAAGAAAGAAAGAAAGAACACAAATTCAAAGGAGATCTTCCATTTAGGCATCATTTCTTTGATCTGTTTTTCATTTAATCAAGACAACATTAGTATGTTTAAGAGACAGTTTCCTAAAGCTTCTATTAAATAAATGTAGGAATCTAAACCTAATCACCAGGGTTATTGTTTCTTCTTAAAGGTAAGATGCTCTTCCTTAAGGTACTTGTTTTTAATGCTAAGTACTCTCTCGTACAGTATTCCTATAACACAGAATAATATTGTCATCGTTGTGCCAGTCCAATAAAGAGAAACTTCATTATTCCTGTGTCTACACACACAGTAAATTGGATAATTGAAGCTGTTTGTTTTCAGTAATTGAGTGAGTCAATGCTGATTCTGTACATACTTAGGTGCTCCCGTACAAAGTTTGTGTATGAGATGGGGCATTGCGGGTAGAGGAGGGCTCAGAACAGTAAGCTTTAAAGTGACTCCAATAACCATGGTAAAATGTAAAGGCAGTTGTTAGAAGTGATGTTGAGTTGGAGAAGGAACTGAATCCTAAAATATGAGGTATTTGGATTTTATCCATAAAATGATTTGGATCTATTATAGATGCTTAAACTAAGAAGTGGTGAGATAAAAGCTATGTTTCAGGAAGATTTATATATCGTGGATGTTTGGCAGTTGGGGGGATGAGGGGATAGGTAAAAGAACAGGAGTTGGATGGGAGAGGGACTACATGGGTAGGTACATTTAGGATGCCATGACAATAACCCAAGAGAAAACAGGCCTAAGCTCCACCATGGAGAGAAAGGGATAAGGAACGTGGATAGGAGGGAAATGTGATTATGTCACTGCAAGTATTGGCAGGAATAGTTAAGAAGACAATCATAAAAGATGAAAACTCAATTGTGATACTAAAGGATCAGGACAAGAAGTTTCCACTGACAGAAAAATGGGAGTCAGCAAAGAGCACTGATTTGGAAATGGGAAAGGGAAGAGAAGGACAGAGAAATAAAGAGGTTACATATTTGGTTCAGTAGTTGTAAATTGGAGAGGACATAGTCACATCCATCCAGAGCAACTTAATTAGCAGGAGAAAAGATGGCATCTGGATTAGAAATAAAAATTGAAACAGATGTTTTAGGCAATCAGTGTGAAGATGATAACTGAGGTCTTGAGGATGACTAAACCATCCAAGGGAAAAAAGGCAGAGGGACAGAAAGCTAAAGCCTTGGCCTTGGAGGAAATTTGATTTTGAAATATTGGATGTGGTGGGGGAAAGGGGAGCAGATGGGTGTAGTGTTATGTTGCTGGGCTTCCGCATGGCTGACCATGGTTTGAGTTCTGGACTAGTGGCTTGAAAAGCCCTCGGGGCACATGTTTGTGTGAGCCCAAAATCCCGGGAGGAGAATGGAGGAAAAGGGATTGCAGCATGGCCATCCCTCCTCCCCTGGGGGGGTTGTCTCACTGTCTCTTGTCTCTCTTTCTCATGTGAGTACACTCACCCTAAGGCAAAAACCTCTGAAAGAAAGAAGAAAGAAGGAAGGAAGGACAGAAGGAAGGAAGGAAGGAAGAGTGTGTGTGTGTGTGTGGGGGGGATAAAACTCAGAAAGAGGGAAAGATCCTAGGTGTATGGGATAATGGCTGGAACCTTACTAGAAAACAGAAGACATTGGTTTCAGTTTAAGTTTTGTCACTCCTAACGAGAACATGATTAAGTTGCATGGTAGTAAAATTAAGGATGTAAAGGGGTTCTCTTTCTGCTTAGGATACAGAAAGCAAAAAGACTATCATTCCCACCCTAACAACAAAGAAATGCCAGGCAGACTACAAAACCATTAACTTCGCTGGAACCCCTGAGAGAGCTGACATTGTAGAGCAACCAAACCCTCCATTGCAAGGATGAGCAGACATCAACAAGAGCAAAGCAGTGCAGCAGTCTGCAGTGTGGAAGACGCCTCAACCACCATACAGGCAGTGAGAAGAAGTCTGTTAAAATTCTAGCTAAGGCTAAAGACTAAGCATTAGCCAGTGTGATAAAGTATGACTCTTGGGCGTCCCACAACACAAAGAAATGTACTCTCACTCACAGGCCCTCTTTCCACAAATCTTCCCTGAGTGCTCATAAGATTGGGTGTCAGATAAGAGACCAAAGCAAGGACCTTCAGTGGTACAGGACTGCAGGAAGGAATAAGCTCCCACTGCAGAAGTGCAGAAGCCCTGTCTTCCTGCTCAGAACCTCTTTCATATGGCATAAAGCCTTATCCCCCAGGGAGAGGTGCACAGAACCTATCTCCTCAAGGTCACAGGAAAATGTTCTGATTCCAGGGTGCCACGTGAGTGTCATCAGAAGTCTCCTACTGCACCACTCTTCCACATAAGACCTACCTCAGACACAAGACAATTTGGCTACTGCAAGTGAGAGACAGGGAAAATCAGAAAGCTAAGTTTCTGAGACACAGGCTCTGAATAGGAGGCTTTACCAGAATAGCAGCAAAACCTTCTGCCCCCTACCATCAACTTAGCAAATGCAAAGCGATAAGCAACAGCCTTCTTCCACTGGAGGAGGGGCAAGAGCATGGAGTATAACCCCTGCATTGCACAGATTTTCAAGGATGAATAAAAGCTGAAAATGACACACTAGCACTCAAGAAACCCTATCTGGCTACCTAACTTCCAATCTAAACACAAGATAACAGCAGCCCAATGCTAGAGAGATCCAAGCCTGTGGTTCCATGAAGGTAGCCATAACAATCACAAAATCAAACTCCACTCAACCTCTGACTCTTCTGCCTCAACTTCCCCCCCCAACATACATCATACATACATACACACACACACACACACACACACACAGTTCGGCAAAAGACATGAGTCTACTTCCAGGTATAAGTATGTTTTCCTGTGTGCTTTCTGTTCTACAAATGATGCACAGGAATTAATCAAGAACTCGGAAACAAGAAACATTCAAAAACTCAGAGACAAGAAAAACAATCCATTATCAAAAGACAAAGAAATTAACAGAACCAAATTCAGAGATCATCCAGATATAAGATCATAAAATTACTGGAATAAATATTTTAAAAAGGGCTGGCCAAAGGTAGAGTAGTAACATTACCCTCTGTGATGTTGATACACATGGCAATGTCACGGGTTTGCATCCAGGGACCTCCCGGTCCACACTGTGTGTGTATGCACATAGTCATGATCTGGGCTAGGTGTGGCTGAGGTGGATCATGGTACAAAGGCCCCACTGGGGTACCTATCTCTGTCTCTCTCTCTCTCTCTTTTTCTTTCATGGATGAATAAATAAACTTAAAGAAATAATTTCAGGAATCTAGTTGAAAAGGTGGAAAATATACATAAATGTATGAAGACTTTTACCAAAGAGAGAAAAACTATAAGAAAGTAAAATGGGGGGGGCAGCAGATTGCATAGTGGTTACCTCATTGGACTCCCGCATGGCCAGCCGTGGTTCAAGTTTCAGACCCAGTGGCTTAAAATTTATACCAGGCACGTGTTTGTGTGTGCCCAAGAAAAGGAGCTGTGGAGGAGGAGGAGAAGAGATAGCGGTATGGCCATCCCCCTGCAGGGTGATTTCTTGCTCTCTGTCTCTCTGGCAAGCATGTGCACTCTATAGCAAAACAACTCTCAAAAAAAAAAAAAAAAAAAAAAAAAAAAAAGAATGAAAAAGAAAAGTGGAAATCCTAGAAATTAAAAAAAAATACACAATTTTGTTGCTATTATAGTGATAGACTGACAGGAGACAGATTACAGTTGAGGAAAAATTCAGTGAACTAGAGACCAGATAGGTAGAAATTAGACAAATCCAAATAAAATAGAAATAGAACAGAGCATCCAAAAGCTATAGATAATCTTAAATAATTTAACATGCCTTGAATTGGAGTTCCAGAAGGAAAAGAGAAAGAGAACAGGGAAATAGCTAAAGAAAATATTTGCCTGATAGTTTCCCAAAAATAAAGATATTAAATGAAAGATACAAGAAACTCAGAGTATCCAAAGAAAATTAAAAACAGAAAAAAAAATACTTAAACTATTAAAATGAAAGATAAAAAATTTAAAGGCAAATGAAAAGAATATAATATACAAAGGAACAAACATTAGAATTACAGTAGACATCAGAAATTATATAGGCAAAAAGCCAATGAAATGACATCTTTAAAGTTCTAAAAAGGGGGGACCAGCAGTTGGCGTAATGGCTATGTCACTAGAATCCCATGTAGTGGACTACGGTTCGAGTCCCAGACCTGGTGGCTTAAATTCACGCCAGGCATGTGTGCATGCATGCCCAAGATGCTAAGAGGAGAAAGGAAGAGAAGGGATTGTGGCATGGCCATCCCCTCCTGGGGGGGTGATTTCTCACTTTCTGTCTCTCTGTCTCTCTCTGCCTTTCTGGTGAGTGCACACACCCTATTGCAAAAACATCTCTCCCTCAAAAAAAGTTCTGAAAGGACAAAAGGAAGAGAGAGAGAGACTAAACAGAGGATGGTCAACAATAATCTTGTTAGCATCTTCTTTAACTATTTAACCTATTTAATCAGAGCTATTCTACTCAAGATTTTCTATTAAATACCCACCATATGCTAGTGGTGAAAGCACGGATAATATCAGGTCTTTGTCCACAAGGAACTCACATCCAGCTCATACCTGTGTGACAAATGGAGGCATCTATGATCACTCAAGCAATTTCTTAGAAAGAACATGTTAAGATCTGTGAAGGCCCTTTGTAAACTGCAAGTAATAGCCGACATGTACTTAATACACACTATATAATCATGCTACATGCTTTACGTGAATTAGATCCACATGAGCAAACGTACTATTTAAACCAAGTTATTATTGTGATGTATTAGAACTTGGTGTCAATGAGACTCAGATGGTGGTTGGTCTACAACAGACTCTTAATGCTTCCTTCCAAGCACTGATTGGCCAGTGACCCTGTAATGCACAAACTTGTCCACAGGGCTCTCTCTGCATCTGAGTGAGGCTAGATTAGGATAATCTCATCTCCCTGCATGACAAACAACTGTTGTCAGAAGAGAAACCAGTCCTCTTCTCCAGCTCCTGAGGTGCTAAAGGAACTAAGAGCAAGCACAATCTCTACCATTCTCCCAGACTGTCTTCAAAGTTTACTCACAAAGAAAAGGTTAGTTATCAGATAGTTAGCTTCCCATGCTGGGTGGGGGGATGAGGGGCATTGTTAAAGGTTGAATTGTGTCCCCCTTGATGGTTAATTTTGTGTCACCTTGACTGGGCTAAGGTATGCTCAGATAAGTGGTAAAACATTATTTCTGGGTGTGTCAGGGAGGATGTTTCTGGAAGAGATAAGCACTTGAATTGGTAATCTAGATCAAGTACATCTGTCCTCACCAACCAAGTGGGTGGGCAATTCATTAAAAACCAGATGCAACAAACAGGGCACTGGACATCCATTCTCTCCTACCCTTGTACAGAGGAGCTTCTGGTGACCCTGGTGATGGGTGACCCCTCAGTTCTCAGGCCTTTGGCTTTGGAATGGGAGTTATTCATCAACTGCCCTGGTTCTTAAGCCTACAGATTTAGGCAGAATCACAGCACTGGATTTCCTGGTTCTCCAGATTGCAGTCAGCATAGTATGGACCTTCTAATCCTCCTTAATCAATTTAGTATGACCAATTCCCATACTAAACCTCCTCTTGTGCATTTTTTATATATCCCATTGGTTCTTTCTCTGGAAACTCAGACTTATATACCCCTCAAAACTCACCAAGCTTGTGGTCTGATGGTTAAAGAGATAGATTCCATGTAGCCAACCATTCAGGCAAGAGTCTCGGACTTGGTGGCCTGAAAAACACATTGGGCATATGTATGTGCCTGTCCAGAATCCCCAAAAGAGGGAGAAATGAAGAATAGATTGCAGCATGACCATGACCCATGGGAGGTACTTTCTCATTTTCCTGCTCTTTCTCTCTGTTTTTATTTCTTTCTGGTGAGTTCATGGACCCTTTGGCAAATTAAAAGAAAAAGAAAAAGAAAAACAGAGAGGAAAGCAGGAAGGAAAGAAGAAGGAAGAAAAAAAAAAAACATATATATTGAAGTCCTAGTTCTCAGTTCCTCAGAATTGACCTTACTTGGAAATAGGGTTGTTGCTGATGTAAGTTAAGGAGTCATACCGGAGAAGGGTAGGTCTTATACAAAGCGGTCATTTGGACACAGAGACATGCATGCAGGGAGAAATCTATGTAAAAGTGAAAGCAGAGGTTGGGATGATTCTTCTACAAGCCAAGGGATGCCAAAAGCTTGCCAGTAAACCACCAGAAGCTAGAGGAGCAGCATGGAACAGATTCTTCCTCACAGCCCTCAGGAGGAAACAACCCTGTGACTCCTTGATCTTAGACTTCTGCCCTCATAACAATGAGACAGTAAACTTCCATAATTTAAGCTACCCCGTTGGTGGTACTTTGTCATGGCAGACCCTTCCATACATAAATTATAATATATATATA
>NW_006160090.1:566189-572546 GCF_000334495.1 Tupaia belangeri chinensis
TATAATATATATATATATATATATATGAAGGGACTATAAAAATTTCATAGAAAAATGAAATTAGAATACAAGTTTATTTTTGATGCAAAAAAAGTAGAAATACATGCCTAGTTTTTCCATAATATGCATTTTCCTTGAACTCCTCATTTTCCCTGAGGGTACATGTGCTCACTTGGGAGAGAGGGAGAGGAGGGGAGAGAGAGAGAGAGAGAGAGAGAGAGAGAGAGCACTCCCCAACTAGGTATGGTCATGCCAGTCTCTCCTCCATTTCTCCATCTTGTCAGGATTTGGTGAATGCACATACATGTGCCTGCTGGCATGTTTTTCAATCCACTGGGACAGGGATTCCAGCCATAGTGTCAGCCACATGGGATCTACTTCCCCTCACCCCCCAGATCACAGGGTCAACCCCTTCATGAACTTTATGAAGACTTTACATATGTAACATATTATATGTAATGATATATTAGTAAGTTAATACATAGATAATATACATGCACTGATGAAATAATAGAGGTATATTCACTCTAGGTAGAGGTATTTATTCTATGAAAATACTTTTTCAGATCCTATGATGTGAAACAAATACAACAGAAGAGAAAAAGTCCCTGCCTTCAAAGGAGACAAATGAATAGATTAAATGTCCAGTAGTAGTCGTGGTATATGCTTTGAAGAAAGCAGGATGCGGGACTAGAGAGTGGCAGAGCAGAGAATCATTTATCTGAGGAGGCACTGGAGAGCCCTCGTGGAGGGAAAACATGAGCAAAATGAATTCTTGGTGAAACAGGGTCCAGGCTGAAGGAGCAACAAAGGTCTTGAGGTAAAAATTTGCTTGTTGTGTTCTAAGAAACAGAAAAAAAGACCAGACTGTGTGCAGCAGAGTGAACTGAGAGAGTGGAAGTGAGGTGTGAGAAGCTGGGGCATGATTGTGTAAGGACTTTGAATTTTATTGTATGTGATGAAAAGCTACTGGAGGGTCATAAGAAATTGAGTGTGAAAACCTGCTGCTATAGGTTAAACTCTAAAGGAGGGAACTGTGGACATACCAAGATCATGCTGATGCCTCTGCTGTTGTTCAAGCACAGTTGATGTTATCTTGCACCAAGGTGGGGACAGGGTGGCCCTACACAGCCTTTTTGGACGAGGCATTAGCAACGTCGGGCAGGTGCACTTATGCTGGGACTGAGGAAGTCTGTGCCTTCATGGACCCAATGTCCAACCTTAATGAGAAGACATGGCTCTTAGACAAAGATCCAGAACGTGGCTGACTCCATAGTATGGCTAGGCACATAATGGCTGTAAATATTTTAAAATCCTGCAAGACATTGCAAGTGTTTTCTGATGGTAGAATCTCAGCAGAAAGTGCATTTTAACAGAGAACATATTTGCACCTTCCCATCCTTCAAAATGTTTTCTGCATTTCCACCCGGGGTGCTCTCCCTAGTGAGAGCCATTGGTGGAATCGTTTTGAAAGTGCTTGCCTTTCATCACAGGCCAAAATAAATCAAAAACTGTGGTCACAGCTTTTGCAAGGATTGGTTCAATTGTGAAAAAGAATATGTTTGATCTGTAGAGGCTCTCCAGGGGAAAATGTTTTGAGTGAAAGGGCAGCATTTTATTTTCTAAAAACAAATGCTTCATCTTCCTTCATCCATAAAGGCTATATCTACACATGGAGAGGTGCTGAAAGGACGGAGAACCACAGCATTATTCAAATTCAATATCTAACTTGAGCAAATGCCTGAGATTACTGTTCTGATTTCACTTCACCTATTTTAATTTCCTAGGAAATTACTAGCAAACTTCTTCAGACTCTTAAGATAAATTTTCCAAATGTTATGCTTAAATCTAAGTTTGGTAAATTTTCATAATGCTGAATATTAAATGAGAACTGCTATAAAAAGCAACTGGCTTCTAAATATCAACCAAGTGCTTTTCCCAGGTGGAAGATGACTTTCTTTGATCAAATTTAGTTTTTTTTTTTTAAAGAAAATGTCTTAATCAATGCAGTCTCAATCAAATGACTCTAATCAACTTTCCTTTCTAATTTGATGAATTATACTAATAAACTCCAATTTTCACCAAGAAAATGTAGATTTACAGTCAATTCCATTTCATTGGAATGAGATACTTTCACCATTTCCAAAGTTATATAATTTTATCTCGCTTGTTATTTCCAGAAGTGTTGACTAAGCTACATTTTTTTGTTGTTGGCATATACCCAAAATGCTAAGGTTTTATGTCCTTGCGGATGGTGTCAGAATTTTTTTTTCCATCAGTTACCATGAAAGATTCTTAACAGTCATAGCCCCTCCAGTCTTATTAATGTCTGATGGTGGAGGATGTACACAGTTCTGAGTTGTCTGTCTTTAAGAATAAGACTATTCTAGGACTTCGTCCTGTCACTCTTCCCGTGTATAGAGGATGATTCTTGACTCCTCTATCACACGGGCATATTTAGATACTTCATCCTCATATATGAATTCATAGTCTTTCCTTTTTTTTTTTAAGGTTTTTGGCATAGGGTACATGTGCTTGCCAGAGATACAGTAAGAGACAGAGAGAAGGAAAGTGAGAAATCACACCACCCCCAGGGGGAATGGCCACTCCACAATCCCTTTTCCTCCATTCTCCTCTTGATATTGGGCATGCAAACCTACGTGCCTGGTTTGATTTTTAAGCCACGTGGTGTGGGACCTGAACCATAGTTGGCCATGTGGGAGTCCAGCGCCTTAACCACCACGCCACCTTTGGGCCCCTTTCCTTTAACTTTTGACAACCTTACCAGGATTTGTATTTATTTTTTGGTGGACTCAAACCTTTTTTTTTCCAGAGGGTGAGTGCACTTGCTGATTAGATTGAGAGAGCAAGGCAAAGCAAGAAAGTATTTCCTGTAGGGCAAAGCATGCAACAAATCCTTCTCCTCCTCTCCCTCCATTTCTTCCTCTTATCATTTACAAATGCGATGCTTAAACACTTGCTTGTAACTACATGTTTGTGTCTATCTGTTTTTTGACAACAGATTGTCAGTTTGAGGATTTATTTGAAAAAGAAGGGATTAAAGTGTGAGGAAAGTGCAAAAAAAAGTTTCCGCCAAAACTTACAGAAATTAAATGAAATGCCTTTGGATCTTCTAAGGAGAAAGTTTCTAAGAAGTACATGAAAAAGGCTGAGAGAGCTGCATCATAAATCTTGCTGCATTTGTCTGCACTGGAATGATGTTTCCATTGGCAGTCAGAAAAACATCCACTAGTGCATGAGATATTTTCATGCTTAACCACATGGAGCCAAAGAGATGAATAAATGTTTGTAAAAGTTTATTTCCACAAGCTTCTTTTTCCTAGGAATACCCAACATTGAAAACACAAGGTGTGAATAGAAGTACATGCTGGGAGATGCTTGCTGAGTCGAAGGCGTGCGGAAGACCTCCCTACCCCACCCCCATGGCTTCAAGCTGTTAAGACTAAGGCACAAAGGACAGATGGTGCAGTAGTAAAGCAACTGTAACCACACGGAAGGTCCCAGGGTTGTATCCTGAGACCTCCCTGTGTGTCCATGCCCACCATCCAGGCTGGCTGAGGCTAGGGTAGATTGAGGGATGAGGACCCTGTTAGAAGTGTCTATTCTCTTTCTTTCTCTCTAGCTTTCTCTCATAAAATAAGTACATTTTTAAAAGATTGAGGTACATGTTGGAAGAGTCTCCCTAACTCGCAAACTCCCATCTGTAGCAATACTACTTTGCTTCTCCCCAAACAACCATGACTTCCTCATACACAAAAACTATTAATCCGAGAATTCCTCCATCCCTGAGCTCTAGAATTATATTACTAGTATAATTCTAGCACAGTAATTAGAATCTAGTTACTATAAAGTGGTGTACATAAAGAGATAAACATATAGATAGCCACCTTCAGGAATATATCGCTTCCATTTGTCAAGGGGTACTTATCCTTGCAAGTTTTTAATATCATTTGATCTGAAGGCATATTAAATTTTATCACTCTATCAACTAGAAAGAAAATCTGGAATTGGTAGCAGAATTTCAGTAATGATAGAGTTCCCAAAGGATTTTGACGTCTTTTTAAAAATTAAATACAATAATGGAAGATAAACTGTGTAAAATGCCAGCACTTCTCTTTCCCATCTCTGTTTGTGTACTAAGCCAAGAGGCCCCACTGCCAATCATAGTCCAGGAGAGAAATAGCATAGAGGGTGCTTTGCTATTGCTCATGCATTCATTAGATTCCTTATTTCTCTGATTCCCTTTTGACTTGGTTGTTAATTTGCTTCCTGTAGGAGGGGTCTTCAATTATTTCATAGAAAATGTATCTTATGAAGAAACTGCATGGATTTCACATTTTTTGCACAAAAATAAACTCATACTTTCATTCTATTTTTCTATACATATTGAACTACTCTTGAGTACCTACATAAAGTATATACATTTCTCATTATAATATGGATAAATTGTTGGTCACTTAAAAAATACTAAATAAAGCATAAAATGATTCATTTCAACAAAATATGATGAATAATAAGATGGACAAAACAAGTAAAATCTATTTGCCAACTAAATCCAAAGCACTATACATACCCTGTCTTTCCTTACTTTAGAAAAATGACCAAAATGTTTACCTGATATAAATATTACTCATATTTTTTTCAAATACATTTTAATGGGCTCTCATTTCAGTGTTCCAACTGCAGAAAATTTTCAACTTTTTTCCCCTAAATGACCAAAATTCAAACCCTCCATGTGCAGTTTCAGAAAAATATTTATGGCTGGATTTAAAATGCTAAGAGAAGAGTTTTAAAGGAAAACGTCCACTGGGGGGAAAAAAATCTACTGATACCACAACATAAATACTATTATTATGATAATGATAAGAGTATTAGATTTCCAAGAAAGACCAATATAGTAATTGCTCTTCCTCTGAAAAAAGGTTAGGAGGGGAAAAGATAGAATAATTTCAAACTTCAAGATAAAGAAATTAATTTCTATATTCATGTAAACAAAATGATTTGTCTTTGTATAACATGACATTAAGTTCAAATGTTTTTCATTTTATATATTAGTTACTGCTGTATATGTGGTCATTACCCTAACATACTTAGTATTACTACAATGCCTTAACTGTTCCTTATTTTTTTTTATTTATGAAGAACAAAACACAATTATTTAAATACAGAAGATGCTGTCCTCTAGAAATTTGGGAAAACAAAAAGAAAACCTATTTCTTAGATACATGTATTTGTTAGATACACGAACATTTAAAAAAATATGATAAGGGGACCAGCAGGTTATGCAGTGGTTAAAGGTACTGGACTCCCATATAGTTGACCGCAGTTCAAGTCCCAGACCTGGCGGCTTTCTCTCTCTCTCTCTCTCTTTCTCTCTCTCTCTGGTCAAATTAAAATAAATAAATAAAGTTAAATGTAAAAAAATACCATCAGAGACCTCCTTGGACATTAGATTTAAGAATTTGTCCCTATCTAGTTGGAAAAGAAGACTGACCTCCATGATATGGAATTCCAGAGGAGGATTTCTCCTTCTTACAGACTTCCTCAAGAATCAGGTCCGTTTCTAACCTCCATGGTTACGTCCACAAATCTTCAAGACAACCTACTCACTTTACCCTATACCATCCTTAGGGTCAAGGAATTAATTACCCTACTTACTAAAGAGAATAGTGTGTCTTCCTACATGCCCAACGGGGCGTTCGTAAGGCTTCATGGGGCTTCCATAGTCTCAGTGACACTTAAATTTTAGGACTCAGTTCTCAACTTCCTGACTATTAACTGAGATTATATTATTTTTCACTAAGTTATTTATTATTTCTGGTTTATACTTATTTTGATATATATCTTTATGGGTTATGTTTTTTTAAATTTAAATTTATTTGTTTACGTTTATTCGCTGTACATCATTACAGCATACAAAATGAGATTTTCCATCCAGAGTACACTGTATATTGTCTCAATCAAGCACATCAATATACATGTTATTGTCAACAAATAATTTTCCATTTGTTTCCTTTATGTTTTACTTTTCCCCCCCCATCCTTGATTCCCTATCTCTTACCCTCTGCCATCTCCCACTCTCTTCCCACACTGTCTCTGGTATCTATGTTTACTTTCTATACTGTTTTCCCCCCATTTTTTATTGAATTACTAAAAATTTTAATTAATCTAAATATTATCATAGCAAACACAGCCGATATATACATTTCCATGAACACAAGTCTAACTTTAGGCATCCTATAAAGTAGCACCTAGCTGGGGCTATATATGTTACTGCGGTCATCGATTAGATTTTTTTCTGAAACTTTTTTTTGTAACTTAATTTACATTCTTTCC
>NW_006160090.1:573161-585958 GCF_000334495.1 Tupaia belangeri chinensis
GTTTTGGTCAACCTGGCTATAATGTGTCTTGGAGAAGATCTTGGGTTGATTCTATTTGGAGTCCTTTGTATTTCTTGGTCTGGATCTTTGAATGCCTCTCTAGGTTTGACAAGTTTTCTTGCAGGATTTCATGGAAAAGATTATCAAAGCCCTTATGGGTCTCTTCACCTTCTGGAATGCCAATTATCTGGATGTTTGGACGTTTGATGGCATCTAGTACTTCTCATATATTATTCTCAAATTTTTGTGCTATATTCTCAGTCTTCGTGGTGGATTTTTCTAGGCCAGCAATTTTCTCTTCTACATTTGAGATTCTATTTTCTATATGATCTAGTCTGCTTTTAATACTGTCAAGGGAGATTTTGACTTCCTGTATTATAGACTTCATTTCTAACAGTTCTGTTTGACTCTTTTGTAAAGGTGTAATTCCTCTTTTAGATCTTGCAAGAATTTCCTCACCTCCTGGAACTCATCAACTTCTTTCTCCTTTCTCTTTAACAGTCCATCGTCTCTCTTCTCTTCCATCTCTGTTAGCTTTGCCATTATGAATACTCTAAATTCTTTATCAGACATTTCCATGATTTGCATTGAACTGCTTGTGGATGAAGAGGAGTTATTCTTTTCCCTTGGAGGAGAGGTATTTTCTTGCTTTCACATATTTCTTGTGGTCCTGTGGTGATTTCTTGTCATCTGATGGATGGTGTGTTTCTTTCGAATTCTTGAAGTTCAATCTGAGTGTTCAGGATTGAACTTCAAGAATTATCTTCTGTTGCAAATTATGCTCCTTTGTGTGCCTAGGGACTAATGACAAGTTTGGGAGGATGTAGAGAAATAGCTTCTTTTTGATAGGTTTCATATACTGAATTCAGGTGACAATTTAATATAATGAAAATGTTCCAAGACTTGAACAATCAAAGAGGATAAATGTTTATTCTCAGAAAAAGGGATTCAAGTCCTAGCTATGTCCTTGACTAGTCACTGACTAAAAAATATTAGTACTACAGGACCAGCAGTTGGCATAATGGCTATGTCACTAGACTCCCATGTAGTTGACTGTGGTTCAAGTCCTGGACCTGGTGGCTTAAGCTCACACTGGGCGCATGTGTATGTGTGTCCATGATCCCAAGAGGAGAATGGAGGAGAAGGGATTGTGGCGTGGCCATCACCCCTGGGGGTAACTTCTCGCTTTCTGTCTCTCTGTCTCTCTCTGTCTTTCTGGTGAGCACATGCGCCCTACAGCAAAAAACTCTCAAATATATATATATATATATATACTTCTAGACTCAGTTCTTCCTTAATATAATGGAGGAAATAATACTCAATTGTCTCTAAGATGGTAATTATGATGAAATATTAGAAAAATGTTTACATTACTTGAAGGAGACTTCACTCTCTTTCTTATTCTTCCTATAATGTAAGTGAACTCCACTTTGCATATGGAAAAAAATACAAGTTCAAAGCAAATTTCTTATAATCACCCAGTGATTGATCTACAGTTTGCTCACAATTCTGACTCTTGCTCTTCCTAAGAACAGAGAATGTAACTATGCTTCAAATCATTTTTATCTTTTAAACCTCAAGATAAAATGGTCACTAAAGCTGCAGAAGATATTATGGAAGCAAAGATAGTCCAAGGCTGTGGAAAGAGCCCCAGGCCAGAACTTCATCTTGGAGTGAAGGACTCCAAGCAGGACTATCCATCCTGTGTGTTGGGGGTACTGCTTCCATCATCATTCTCCCCTGCTCTTCATTCCACTGGTCCTTCTACTCTCTAGAGTAGAAGGTCCATTGAGGCCAAGGCATTGTGGTAACTGCTGCAATATATTATCTACTATATTTAATTATTTCAACTCAGTTCATCTTTCCAATACTTCTATTAAGTAGGCATTATTTCTATTTCACAGATGAGGAAAGATAAGTACAAAGAAGTTTAACAAAAACAAACAAACAGAAAAATAAAAAAGAAGTTTGATAGATTTCTGCAAGGACACCTAGCTAGTCACACTTCATGCTGTATGTGCCATTACTACTATAGCTAGTGCTTCTCCTTGCTGCCACCACTAATTTAGCCACCATTCTCATGGTTCCTGACAATGACACCATCTCTGCTGTTGTCAAAGCCCCACTTCATTTCCTGGCCTCTAAATAAAGCATGTTCTTCTCAGTTTTATGGTATCTTCCTTCAAGGAATATGGTGCAAGTCCTAGAGGACAGTTGAGGAAGATTCCTACTGGCCCTGAGTGGCACCTTGATGTCAAATCCAAGTGTTTTGCCATTCAGTGGGTGCCCAGACTGTGTGGCCAAGATTAAAGGCAGGTAAATGCCACCCTAGGAAGAGACCCAAACATGAATCAAGGTCACTAAGAACAGATAACATGCACAACAGGCTCAAGTGGTGTCATGTTTTCGTACAGCAAGAGGAGAGAGTGTGGGAGCTGGACCCAGCCTCATGCAATGTGTCAGCTCCCATGTAGCCAGCATGGGCTACATGTTGCCCAATTTGTGCTACACTAAAAGAATGCCAACCACTCCCTGTAGGATCTGAAATATAGAAAGGTAGATTCAGGCCCTTGAAGACTATTGAGTCAAAACAGAGAAAGCTATTTCTACACAAGGCCTTAAGACCAGCATAGTTTGTATGGGCCCTTATTTATTGGTAAGGAAATTCTCCAGGACCGAGACCTAGTCTTATGTGGCTGAGCAGGAATTGAAAGACTATATGTAGAAGTGTATCACTTTGTAAAGTATGTTCACATCTATGATACTGTCCCAGCAGCAGAAGGGATCTTCAAGGCTTTATGGGAAAAAGAAAAAATGGATACATTCTAGTGTGGGAAATTATTAATGAATAGGAAGCAGTGGCACTGACATAAAAATGCTCCTGGCTAGATATCTGATAATGGACAACTAGAGCAGGTATAGAAAATGGAGAAGGCCATATATCCTTGCCCCAAAAGATGAACCTGAAGCTGAGGGCAGCCTGTGGCCAAATGGCTAAAACAGCTCATTGGGCCAGCAAGTGGCATACTGGTTAAAGTGCTGGACTCTCACATGGATGACCACGGTTCTAGTTGCAGACCTGGCAGCTTGAAAATTATGGCAGGTTGGGACCAGTAGTTGGTGTAATTTCTATGTCACTGGACTCCCATGTAGTCGACCGCTATTCAAGTCCCGGACCCAGTGGCTTAAACTCATGCAGGTCACATGTGTGTGCATGCCCAAGATCCTGAGAAGAGAATGGAGGAGAAAGGACTGCAGTGTGGGCATCCCTCCTGGGAGGTGATTTCTTGCTTTCTGTCTCTCTGTCTCTCTCTGTCTTTCTGGTGAGCACACATGCCCTATAGCAAAAACCTCTCAAAAAAAAAAAAAAAGAAAGAAAGAAAAAGAAAAAAGAAAATCATGGCAGGCACTTGTGCATGTGTGCCCAAAATCCCAAGAGGAGAAGGGAGAAGAAGGGAATGTGGCATGGCTAGTCCCCCTAGAAGAGGATTTCTCATTTTTGCTCTCTCTGAATCTCTCTGTCTCTCTCCTGTCCAATGAGCACATACATCCTATGGCAAAAACCTAAGAAAGAAAAAAAAAAGCAGCTCAATCCCATAAGGCCAGCTGTGCAGTTCGAGTCCCAGATCCAGCAGCTTGAGAAACGTGTCAGGTGCAAACATGAACATGTCCAAAATTCTGAAAAGACGACTAGATGGAGAAGAAAAGAGTGTTCCGTGGGGGTGCTTTCCCACTTTCTCTCTCTCATTTTCATACTCCCTATGTGTCTTCTGGCAAAAAATAGAAAAGTAAAAAATAAACTGTAAAAGGAAAGACTATACATAAGTCTGACTTTCCTAACAGCAAGCATCTCCACCTTCTCCTCCCATGAATTGCCTAGCCACTTCAGGCAACCTCAATCGCCAAGATGGACTTTGCCACCCTTGTTTTTTTTTCCTGAGAATCAACATCAGCATCACAAATATTTATGGAGTACTTTTTGTGTTTTAGGTACTATCGTAAGTATAAAAACATATATCATACTATTAATCTTTCAAAAACTCTGTGAGGTAGTTACAAAGATTATTCCCAGCTTACTGAAAAAAACCTGAGGTATGAAGGGGTGAATAACATTCCCAAGTTTATGCAGTAACTTGGCAGAAGAACCAGGCTTCAAAGTCAGGCCATAAGACACCCAGGTAAACACTCTGACCTCCAAATATGCCACCAGAATTCTGCCTATTGGCTTTAAAAGTTCATTCTCTGCTCATTTCAGGAACAAAATATGAAACATATTGTATAAAGTATTGAAAATAGACAGGAAGAAATCATTTCAACACATTGCTACTTTTCATGTGGTTTTCTTTGTGCTTTCCTGCATTCATTCTTTTGCAAAGTATTTAAAGCATGCACATTCTGACTATCTAGTCACAAAACCACACAAGGAAAAACGATGCTTCATAATTCTGACAGCAATAATAATATTAATAAAACAATTTCCACTTGGTTCTTTGGTCAGTTCATCAAGATATTCATTAAACCCTGTATCAGGCATCAGGATATATTTTGTGAAAATTACAAAGACAATTTAGAAGTAGACCCTACACTTAAAAGTATTTAATTCTATGGAAGAGACCAGGTCCAGAGGAGGTGGGTTTTAAACATTGTTCCAGTCAATGTTCCCTCCTGGAACATGGCAAATACCCTTTGTTAATGCTCACTGGAAACATCTTGTAGAATACCAAATATAGGCTATATCAGGTAGGATCAGCGTCATAGTTTTCAGGGTACAGTGAAAAATGAAACTGGTGAGCACCTTCCTGAAAAATTACTAAGAATTTCAAGATAGGCCAGCAGCTCTTTAATCCAAGCAAGGAGCCCTTCTAAGTGCAAGACCCTCTACAGTTGAGGTACTGCATGCTCTTGATGCTGGCCCTGGGATCGGGTCATCATCTTGTGTTCTGTACCAGTCCTGGTTCTGGCTCTACATTCACCACTTTGACCACCACCAGTTGATTCCTCTTCCCGTGCCAGTTGCCCACTCCCATAGTTCCTCCAGGCCACATCTGCTCCTTTGCATCCTACAGAGCCCCTGTGCCACCTTCTCCAATCAGCTACTTTCTGTATCCCTTTGTTCTCTTCACAATGGAATGAATAGGCACTCTGGCTATTTCTCAGAGCTAAGAGAGATCTCATACCAGCCCTCAATCCTCTTCCCACCTGCAGGCCTCTTGTCCCTTTCCCTATCACCCAGGAGAACTGAGAGTGAGGGTAAGCCAGCAGAAAGAGCTACAGACAGTTTAGAGCTTACTCTCACAGCCATAGTAGCGATGACTTACTGTGGTTCTTTTTACCAGAGTACAAGTTATTTACATGAAATTCCCTGATAATTGGCCAAGAAATTATGGATGACACAAAGCAGCCTCGCTCTGTTAAAGTTGGGCTTTTCTCAATTTTCTCTAAAGAGTATCACCAAGCTAACTCAAGGGATATGGTAGTTTTCCTCAGGAGCACAGTTATGGTAGACATTGCCATTTTCATGCTTCTTTAAAGGATGTAAAGAAGGGTTATTTTGTTCACCTGAAAGGATAGTGTGTGTTTGTGTGTGTGTGTGTGTGTGTGTGTGTGTGATTTAATTTTTTTTAATATAAAGCAAAAACTACAGAATTTTATTTTCAACAGATAAGTTCACATTCTTTTATCTGTTAAATGTTTCTTCCCTGTGCCCTTCCCACCCACTCCATAACATCCATTCCCCCAACTCCCTTACCATTTCTGGTATCTATACTTATCCTCTCTACCATCATCTCTTCAGATCTTTCAATTTCTGCCATAGACATTTGGTACATATGATGCAGGGATATACAGTGTGTATCTTTCAAACTCTGGCTTCACTTAACATTAAGTCTTCTATACTCATCCACTTTGAATCAAATGACAGGATCTCATTGCTTCTTGTGGCTGATTAGTATTCCATAGTATATATGTGACACAGTTTTCAACTCAGTTATCAGTTCTTGAACATTTAGGATGATTCCATGTCTTAGCAATTGTGAATAATGCTGCAGTAAGCATGGATATGCAAGTGGCTTTCTCTTTTTATACAATAAGCTAGAACAGTGGTCTAATTAATAGTTTTATCAGTAGCAGCTACAAGAGTTCAGAGAAAGGGGCCAGATGGTGGTGCAGCAGTAAAATACAATACCCTGTAAGGTTGATCCTTATGGATCTCCATTTGCATCCAGAAACCTCCCTGAGTATGCCAGGCAGGCACATGCCCATGATCTGGGACAGGATGAAGCTGGAAATTGATCATGGCATCAAGATCCTGTTGGGAATACTGTCTGTCTGCCTGTCCCTCTTGTTCATGACATAAATAAATACATTTTTAAAATTTCAGAGGAAGTCTGCATTGTGAACTTAAGGAATCTGAAAGTTGTCATGAAGAAGGTTGTGATTAAAAGTCTTAGTTTCACAAATTAGAATGAAATAACAGATCTGCTATTCAACTAACTAGAAGAGAGCCTGCAAATCTCAGAGAATATTTTTTTTCTATATGGAATTACATCATTTTCCTTACTGCCTTTCAAAACCCAGATTTTATTATGTGTTTCTATTTTTACAGCCTTTTTAAAGATCATTTAAAATTGCTCCCACTGTGCCCAATGTTTAAGCTTTTATGTTTGGATGGTTGGTTTTAACTCATCATTGCTTTATTTTTCTTAAGTCTTCTAATTGGCTCCTGGGTTTCTTAACAGTTAATTAATTCATTGCAAAATAGCAGGTATGTGCTTTGATCACAGGATGGTTTAAGTACAAATACATATGACCCCCTATCTGGAAATCTGCCCAGGCTCTTAAACCTTTTGCCACTTCTGTTATTTCTGTTTGGCAATTAGTACTCCCTGCCACACACACACCACCAAGAAATCAGGAATATAACTAGTATTCTCATGTCTTAGATTTCTTACTAGTCTTCAAGTTCTCCAAAGACAAGATTCTGATTTGCTTCATATGTGAGCCCTACATGTACGAAGGAGTTGATAAAGGCAAGTGGTTTGCTTGACTATCTGGGTGATTGGTTAGCTGGCTGGAAGGAAGAATGGAAAAAGAAGACTGGTAACATTCTTAGGTCTCACTGAATTTTGTTTAAAAAAATGTTCTCCCCGCAAATGTTATTCTCTTTTTCAAATTTCTTGACAGAAACAAGTTCCCAGAAAATCAAACCAAAGAATCCACACTGCCTTCAATATCCAACTGCCATAAATGTGACTAATTAAATGATGTTACCTATTCCTGGGAGTCATCACACCAGTAAGGGGCAATGCATTAAGAGAATAAAGTTATGTGCAGCCCAATAAAGCCAACAGTGTCTTATTCAAATGGAAAACAATCTGTTTGTGCCTCTTCATCAACGACATTATAAAACTGAACTAATTCTGATGTTGGAACTGAGGTTTCTGAGCTTTCAGAAAGCAATTATCTTCTTTGTTAGGACAAAGTGAAATAAATATAGACCCAGACATATTTTAGATCACACCCTCTTGTTCATGCTTACACATTCTTCATCGTTCCCAAAGTCTACATAAAAAACTGATGCAAAGTGCGTCTCCTCTTCCATAACCGTGCCTTCAAATCACTGGTTTATGGTCTGGAGCTCTGAAGATAGCATTTTACATAGTGCCACTCTCACCAGCAACCAGAGTCCCCAAAGGTGAGTGTATCATGTGAAAGGGTTTTAATGCAGGAAGGGAAGAAGTGCTACCTCCCAGTAATCACATGATCAGCACACCTAAATGGACAGCCTCAGCCTGCATATTTAAACCTGCAGTCGGAGATGCAGCTCTGTTTGCACAATGCTGTCCTGTGGCAGAATTACACAGCTCACCATGGCTGCAGCCAGATAATTATTATTGATTCGCTCTCAAACTGTCAATCTGGGGACAGCTCTGAGGCAGTCAGTGATGGACAGAAGGAGGATTGGACAGCCACCATCCAACGAGGAAACTTCATCTTGAAAATGAACTTAGATGAGATGGTGCCGGTGGATAAGGGTAATTGATGATTGTTTCAGAGTGGAGGAAGGGGAAGAAGGAAAGATTTAAAAAAAAAAAATCCTTCTTGGCATTTATCTTAGTGTCCTTAATGGAATGTACTGTGGGCTACCCACAAATTCCACAAAGTTTTTGTATTGTTTTGTGCAGTAAACCTATCATTTTTAATATTCTATTATAATCAGAATAGATCCACTCATTCCCAAATTTTAAAAAATCTGTAAAATTTGTATATTTTCTTGGCTACCTTAGAATTTAGAAATTTTTCAGGTACATTAATTATTTTTAAAAGTGCTTAACTATGTATCTTTACAGTCATTTTAACTTTTCAAAATGCTTTCTATACCTATTTGATCCTCTGACAAATATATGTTAAGTGCCTAATATTTACATGGCAATCTCAGCCCCTCTACCATGATAGGTAAACCATCATGTATCAGTTGACAATTTGATAGATAGCTAAATAAAAGCACAGGGCAGCCAAGTGACTTGCCTAAATTCACAACACTCATTAGAGGCTGAACTCTACCTATATCCCACACTTCCTTAGACCTTAGTCTTAGTCTTAGGCACTTATTCTGCCCCTAATAATCATTCCTGTTAATCAAATGGCTATTCTGAGCAAAGTACTATACAAGATACTTGGCATGGATTGTCTCATTTAAAATTCCCATCAGCAAAGTGATTCACATGAATCCTTATTTTACGGATGAAGAAATGAAACTCATAGTAATTTCAGGACCAATCTTAAGTTACATAGGAGTCCCAGGCAGGTTTGGGATCCCAGACTGCTGGTTGGCTATGTGTCACAAAGGCAATTGTGTCTAAGTATGAGGGTTACTTCCACAGGAACCAGAGGAAAGAACACTCGTTTTGAACAATAATGTATGAAGCCACAGTCCTGTTCGGGGAGTACCTTTCCTGCCAGTGAAGAATAATATGGCTTCAGTGGAATCCCGTTCCAACACCACAGGACCCAGGAACTACTTAAAACTTCCCACTAAAAGACAAACCCTTTTGTTTGTTCCTCTGTGTGTCCAGTGGGTCAGCAACCCCAGCCTGTGGTCAAGCTGATCTGGACAGGATTAAAAGCCCGTGTGGCTACATTCCACGTGATTCCCTCTTTGTCTGTCTTCATTTGCAATGTGACTAGATGCTTGGTGATTGTCAGTGACATTGCTTTACACAGTCATTTCCAGGCCTGGGGTGGTGTCACCCCAGGGCACATTCAATTATCTTATGGAATCATCTCAGATTGCTTTCGAAAAACAAAAAATTGTTAGTTCATTTTCATTCTCTCTATATACTGAAATATATATGTATATAGACTGAAAATATATAGAGACTGGAATGTGGAATGTATACACACACACACACACACACACTCACACACACACACATATATTCAAGGGAGTATTTTTAAATGAGTAAGTGCATCTAAAATAATAAAGCCAAAAGAAAGACACACAGAGTTAGGAAACCATTGGTGAATGTAGGCCACACATTTTTTTGGAAAGGGAGAGGTTGATATCCATAGCCCAGGAATTTTGAATTGAAGACCTTGTTTTTGGCTAAAGGGAAAGCAAACTGCATTCTATTCCCCATAGTTTAACCTCTCACGTGTTAGTTTCTGGTCACTTCCAGCAGTCACATATTCAAACCTTAGCCCGTCTTAAAGTAGGAGTGAAACTGTAATGGCTATAATACAGTGGATACAGAAAGGGCTCTCTTCAGCGTATTCCAAAGCCTGAGTAAACCTGGAAGCTTTTCATTGCAGGGATAATTTCCACTCATGGTCGCACACTGCACCCACCTCCTGCAAAGCCTGGCATGCCTGGTTGCTTCAGTTGTCCTTAGATGCTCCACTTCACGTGTCCAGCCTCCTTAAACACTGTTCATCCCATTTGATCCACATAAAGCTGAAAGGTAGAGTGGATATTATTACTGCTATTTTACAGATGAGCACATTGAGGACCCAAGGGCTTCAACAACTGACCTAACACTGCTTGGTTTAGGGGTGACACATGTGGGCCCAGAAGAGAGATTTCTTGACTGCTAGTTTCAGTCTCTGCCACTACCTCTTGCTGATTCCATGGTTGTGTTTTATTGTTTGAAGGACTAGACTATTTGGCATACATGTAGGCTAAACACAGGGTACTGGTAATAGGGCAGGAGCCATTCTGTGTAACTATCATGGCAATCTCTTGGTACACATCAGTAATCTCTTTCCTCCAAAATTCATTTATTAGGAAAATGTTGTAACCAACAGAAAAGCAAAATACAGTTTCTATTTTTTTTTTTTTTTGGAGAGATTTTTGTCGCTATAGGGCGCGCGCGCTCGCTAGACAGACAGAGAGAGACATAGAGACAGAAAGCAAGAAATCACCCTCCAAGGGGGTGGTCATGCCGCAATCCCTTCTCCTCCATTCTCCTCTTGGGATCTTGGGCACGCATGCACACGCGCCCGGCGTGAGTTTTAAGCCACCGAGTCTGGGGCGTGAACCGTGGTCGACTACGTGGGAGTCCAGTGACATAGCCATTACGCTAACTGCTGGTTTCCCAAAATACAGTTTATTAAGAAAAAGTTATCCTTTGTCTAATACATTTTTCCTTTTTTGTCCATATAACTTCAATCTTTGGTTATGAATCCATGGAAGAGTATCAGTATCCTAGGAAGAGAAAGAGAAAGCAGAGTAGGACTAGCCCCATGGCACAGTGGTTACATGGAGTGTGTCAGGAGCCAAATCCCGTATGCCAACTGCAGCTCAAATCCCAGCCCTGATAGCTCGAATAACACACCAGACATGTGTGCATGTATTCCAAAGTCCTGATAGAAAGGAGAAATGGAGGGAAAATGAATGTGGCATGACCACACCCTGTTTAGGGGTGCTTTCTCTCTCTCTCTCTCTCTCTTTCTGATGAGTACACATGCCCTCTGAAAATTAAAGAAAAAAAAAACTTAAAAAAAAAGAAAGGGGTGAAAAAAATCTTAAAAAGTTTTTTGCATACATTCTCAATTATTGGACACACAGCCACTTTTTCTCTTTTCTCCCAGCTTGTCGTATGGGTAGAAGAGTACCAGGTACCCACGGGAATGTCTCTTCAAGTTCTCTGGTCTCCTGAAAAGACCCACCACCCTGAACATGTGGACTGAAGAAGACTGTTTTCAGCAGATACTGATGGCATTAATGCACCAGACAGCAATAGATTTGTGGCATCCTCACAGTGGCTATGTGTCAATTAAAGGCCTGGGAAGAAGACATTACCACTCAACCGTAAGAATGGAAAATGGTGGATCCTAATAGGGACCACGCAGATTGTGTTTGTGACTGCAAGTAAAGTTATTTCCTGAAGATGCCTAGAAATCATTAAAGAAAAAAGTGAAAGAGGGCTCTGAGTGGAGTCCGGGTCAAGCTATAGCCTGGGAGATAACGTTCATGTTATAGTGATAGTTCTATTTACTATTCCTACGTTGATGTGGTCTAAAGAAACAGGGAGTGTGAGGGGTCATATTAACATTTAAAATTTTTTATTGGAAATTCTTATTCCTTTCTTAAGAAAAGATATATGAGGGCCAGCCTGTGGCATAGTTGTTTAAGGCAGATACCTCATGACTAAGTGCACAGTTCAAATCCTGGACTTGGAGACTTAAGAAACATTCCAGACACATGTGCATTTGTACCCAAAATCCCAACAGAAATAGGAAATGAAGAAGGGGTTGCAGTGTGACCATTCCTCATAAGGGGTGCTTTCTCACCCTCTCACCCCATCCCCACTCCCCACATCCTTTCTCTCTGTAAGTGCATGTACCCTCTGGCAAGTTTTATTTATTTTTTTTTGTTTTTGCTTTTTGTTTTAAGTTTTGTGCACATAGAGTATGTGCACTCACCAAAGAGAGACAGTGAGAGGAAAATGAGAAACTACCACCCAGGTAGATGGCCACATCGCAATTCCTTCTCCTCCACTCTCCTGGGATTTGGGGCACACATGCCCAGCATGATTTCCAAGCCACTGACTTGAGGACTTGAATTGTGGTTGCCCCTGTGGGAGTCCCCCAACCCAACCACTACCTTACCTGCCAGCTCCCAAAATTTTTAAAAAATTTAAGAAAGAAAGGGAAAAAATGAAAAGGTATGATCTGGGGGAACTGACAGAATTGCCTTTCAACGCTAACATCCTCTCTTCCTCACCTCATTGACTAGTTCCGGATCCTTAGGCAAGGAACAAATCTATTTTACTTTGCCTGAATTAACTTTATTTGTAGACTCGGGATGATGTTTACCTAGTGAGTTACTGGGATGTCTGATTTTACAGGGAACTGACTCAGCAAAAGAGGTGATCCTCATCTGAGAAGGCAAAGGTGAGGCCTTTCAGAACCTGAAAAAGTCTGTCTCAGGAGTCAGCACAGTCTTTGTGGGGCAGACTGGGCATTCTGCCTGCACACCACTGTCACGCAGCTAGCTGTCACCTGGAGCCAGGTTCCTTCAGTGTGTTCTGTGATCCAGGTCACTATGACGACTTGTCATACACTCTCCCCCTTTCCCAGCCTGGGATGATTATCTAAATCCTTGCATGTGAGATGCTCTGAAATAGCCCCATCTCCTTTCTTCCAGAGAGAAGGCTGAAGGAGCAATCTCACACCTCTGGAGAAGCTACAGGTGCACACAAAGGACATGAAGAAAGCTTGAATGAAACACCATAGAGGCAGAGGAGAAGGTCTGCCTCTGGGAGGGAAGGGAGCCAAGCTGTGGAGAATGCTTAAGT
>NW_006160090.1:585989-588911 GCF_000334495.1 Tupaia belangeri chinensis
GCAGGAATCTTTGATGGCCCTAGCAACAAACACTTGAGTGGCAGGACTGTAATGTTGATTTTTCTTTTAATCTTCTCTCACCTTCATGATAACGTATTTCTCTGCTGGAAAAGTCCATCTTTACCCATTGATGGTATGGAGGGCAAGAATCACAAAAATATTACCTAGGTTGAGATTCTGAGGTAAATCCTTATTTCTTATGACTAAAACACACACGCACGCACATACACACACACACACACACACACACACACACACACACACACACGGCTATCTGTATAGGATCTCTCTTTGTGGCACAATGTTGCTTTCCATGTTCTCTTTGTTAAATGCAACTTAAAGTTGCCCGAGTCAACCCCACAAGCTGATTGATGGAGACCACATCAGAGTTAAAAGGAGGAAAAGGAATTTAGAATAAGAGAGCAGGCCCTACCTTCATTGGTTACTGGGGATTGGATGACTTGATGTTTGAAGAATCAGAGAAACTTAGATAGATGTTGCTTTATCTGACACCAGAGAAAGTGTGGGAGGACCAAGAATTTGTTGTTAGATCAATGAAACCTAAACTGACATATATCCTTGACTAGGCTCTGCATACATGGGATGGAGAAGCAGCAGCATGGCAAGCAGACAGAACTAGAGGGGCCTACAACACTCTGCCAGGCTTTGTACAATGAGGGGCAAAGGTCACTGAGTGTTAAATGCTCACACTGGAGAGCTGGATGAAAACCAGCCAAAGAAGATTAAGAATGCCATACTGGAATAATTTAATATAACCCCCAAATACTCACATACCTTATATGGGGGAAGTCTTCACAAAACTTATGGAAACGCATATTCTAAAAAAATTATGCATAGATTTAAAAATTCTTTGCACAGAAGCAAATTCAAACTTTAATTCTAATTTTTCCACAAACTTTTGGAAGTCCATTCCTATTTGTGTGCTTGAACTGCCATGGTAAAAAGCCACAGACTGTCTAGTTTACACAATAGAAATTTGTTTTCTAACTGTTCTGGAGGTTAGAAGTCCATCAAGGCACTAGCCAATTTGATTTCTGGTGAGGGCCCTCTTCCTTGAAGATGACCTTTCCTTGGTGCATTCATGCATGTCAAGAGAGAAGCAGGGAGAGGAAGAGAGAAGTGAAGAGAGATGAATGGAAAGAACTTTCTCATATCCCTTGTTTATAAGAACATGAGTCCTCTCGGATCAGAGTCCCACCCTATGGCTTCCTTTAATCTTAATTGCTTCCTTAAAGACCCCATCTGAAGGTTAAAATTTTAGCATATAAATTCAGAGGATTGATGGGAGAGACACAATCAACACATACCATGCTTGATCTAAATTTGTTGTCTTGTTAAAAAAAATACCCAAATCTGAAATTATCCCAGGACATCAAAAAGAAATTTAATCTTTACCATCATGGTCTCTCAAAGAGGAACCCATGCTTGCTGCAAATAGAACATGATGCTCAGTCTTTGCCAGTCTCCCTGACGTTTCATTCAGAGTGAGAGTGGCTCTGCAGAATCTCTCCCACACCCAACTGATGTGCTTGGCTTTCTTCCTTCTCCTCTCACCATCCCTTTTGCCACACTTATGAATCAATCCCATTCTTCAATGACTTGTTCTAGGCCAGTGGTTCTCAAGATTGGTTGGTATCAAAATTACCTGGGGAACAGGGTAAAAATACAAAACCCAAGCCCTATATGACTGCCACAAGCCTAGGCTTCTGTGTGTGTCATTACCTCCTCAGGTGACTCAGGTAACCCAGTGTATTAGCCAGCCTACGCTGTCATAAGGAAATGCCACAGACTGGGTGGCTTAAGCCACAGAGATTTTTCTTTTTTCACAGTTTAGAGACTGGAAAGAAGATCAAGGTGTCAGCAGGGTTCACTTTCTGGTGAGCAGCAAAAGCCACTTCTCACTATGTCCTTTGTGGGAGAGAAAGGGGGAAATCTCTTCCTCTTCTTATAAACCCACCAATTCTATCAAATTAGGACTCTACCCTTATGAACTCACTTAATCCAAATCACCTATCTTCAAATACAGTCCCATTGAGAGTTAGAACTTCAACATATGCCTTTTGGATGGACACAACTCTATAGTACCCAAATTTGAGAACCCATATCTTAGGGCAATTGTTCTCCAGTAGGGGTGATTTTGCCCTCCACGGGACATTTAGCAATATCTGGAGTCATTCTGAGTTGTCATAACTTGGGGGAGAACTGCTATTGGCATCTAGTGGGTAGAGGTAGAGATAGTGATCAACATCCTATGCTGCACACAACAGCCCTGCTTTCCCTTTCCAAACTAAAGGATTATCCAGCCTACAATATCAATACTACTGCTACTGAGAAATTCTACCCTCATTCTTTCTTTGATCTTTCTGCATCTAACTCTACCCGAGTATCCTAAAAAGCATGGCGAATGCCCAGGTCTAGAGCTGCCTAAATAACTAATGGAGAGGAGGAAGCGAGATGAGATGCTGGAGATAACCAAAAATGCTACTACTTTTCTCCCTGTCATATTTGTCTAGATTAGAAGATTAGAAGATGATTCTGAAACATGAATCATCTAGAGGGCAGCTAAAAACCTATTGAGTTGGTAGATAAATTCAGTTTCTGATTCAGGAGATCTGGGTCAGAATCCAGGACCTGGCATTTCTAACAAGTCCCCTGGTGATGATGATGATGATGATGATGATGATGATGATGATGATGGACCAGGGACCTCACATTGCGAACCACTAGACTAGAAGAAAGAAGACTGATATGCATTTGATCAGTTTCTTCAGGTTTTATCTCAGAGCAGTGCTCAGGTGAAAGCAACAGCTGAAAATACTTGGAGGGTGTTTGATATGGTCCTAAAGGAGGCATTGCAAGCAGTCAATCCTAAACCCAGGAACATGAGGGAAGCTAAGGAAC
>NW_006160090.1:588942-593081 GCF_000334495.1 Tupaia belangeri chinensis
CCCTGAAAATCATAAAGAATGTCATACTGCTTTGGCTTGATGAGCAGCAGCACTCTGCTCACACACTGAAAGGACAAGCAGCTGTTCTTGAGAGATCCCTGGCAAAGGAAGCCTGCTCTTTGGAGCCTGCTTCTACCCACACTGGGAGGCCATGGTCAGATAAGCAGCTGGGCTCCCAGAACCCTGTGACTGACAGCATCATCCTCCTATGAAACCGCTAGCCTGGCCAGCCCTGGTGGCTGAAATATCCCACTGTCAGGAGCAGCCAGGACTGTTCTACCAACTTTCTCTACCCCTTCTTCACCCCCAGGCACCTGCATTAGGGTCCCCAAAACAGCTCCCCTTCCCTAGCAATGAAGCGACTATGCTCTCAGCAGTGGCGCCTGGGCACTGTCACTGAGCAGTTCCTACTCACTGTCACTGAGTAGTTTTTCTACTGAAAAAAAGTATGTATTTTTTAATATGTGTACACACATTTTACATATATACGTAAAACATACTGTCATCTCTGTCAATCACCAGGGTACATGAGGATTTGCCAAGGGCTTCGCTGAGTCACTAAATAAACATTTTTCTGGAGCATTAGTTTTACTCAAAAGAAAGAAACTGAAGCAATGCCTTTGTACGAAACAAACGCACCATGCAGTAGAATAAAAATTTTATAAGCACTTTTAAGATGAAAGTGGAAACTTGAAAGACATTCCCTGGGAAGTTTTGGTCAGATCCCAGGGTTTAAATTCATTCTCCTGTGCCTCAGTGTCAGTGGGAAATGGACAGGCTGGTACCTGGAGGCACAGAGAACTGTGATGACACTTGGCCAGGACTTTAGAAAGCCCTCTGGTGCACTCTGATTTACTTCCTGGAGCGCAACGTCCTGGATGTCACTGATGGCAGTGCAGAACCTTGACAACTGGACTCATTTGGTAACTGAAATGGAACAAGCATGAGTGGGATTTGCCACTCACCCCGGCTGATGCCCAGCCCTGGTCAGGCTGCTTCCTGCAAGAAACTGGGCAGCTGGCCACCAGTCCTGACAGAGAAAGCTGGGTCTGCTCTGGTTTAGTAATTCTGGCATGTTCAATCATCTCTCTCTTAACAGCAGGCTTATTTATTTATGTTCGTAAACCAAAAATCTAAGCCAGAAATGACCAGAAGAGCTTTATCTGATGTATTGATTTTTTTAAAGAATTATTTTACTTTGTTTATTATTATTTTTTAATTTGACTGGAGAGAGTTAGAAAGATAGAGGAAAGTGGGAAAGCATGCCACCAGGTCTGGGACTCGAACTGTGGCCAGCCATATGGGAGTCCAGCACCTTAACCAGCACATCATTTGCCAGCAATCTGATGTATTAATTTTACCAGGTGAGGCCTGAGTTCCTCTCAATCTCACCAGCCTGTGAATTGAGATAGTGGACAGGATAAGGGCAGGAACCTGCTTCTCTATCTCTTGCTTCCACTCTTTAAAGTGAGACTGTAACTGCCTATAACGTCTCGCCCGAGTACATCTAAAAGTCACTGCAGCTGCCTCACAGGTGTTCGAAAATTAATCAGAACATCTACCAACATCTCTTCTGCTCTGACTCACCACCAGAGCCCCCAGTGAGATGTCTGCTGTTGGCATTGCCACCTGTGCCCCGATGTTCCCTGATGCTGCCCAGGCTGTCAGGGGGAATGACCCTTGAGGCACCAGGTTTATATGGTGTAGAAGTGGAGAAGTTGACCCTGTTTCCCATTCTGAGTCGCACATGATCATGCAGTACCAAAGCAACATTTTTTATGCCCCTACATCTTACCTTGTTGCCTATAAAAATAGCTTCTCATTTTCTGCATGCAGTTTTATTCATCACAAGGCTCAGAGACCTGAAACCAGACAATAGCCAGTACTAAAGAGAGTTACCCTGAAATCCTGCCCCTTTTCATTTTCTGGAAGAACTTTCTAGAAGAAGACCTTTGCTGTGTAACCTCTTTCCTCCCTTCCGTATCAGTTTACTCTGACTGAATACCTGAAGTCTTTCATCCACAAGTTCATTTTCTATTCATGGACATGCCTAAATCCTCAAAGCAGGTACCTATTAAGGTATACAAGTGGGAAGACTTTCAAAGATACAAAAATTAACCTCTATAGACTGGTCTACTCTGTGGATTATTTTTATTAAGTTATATTGGAACTGACCTAGAAGACATCAGATGATTCATCATGCTAAGTCCAGGTGTGTCCGACCTGTGGTCATAATCCATGTCTGTAATGGGTAATCTTATGCATCAATCTGACAGGGCCTTGGGATGCCCAGATAACTGGAGAAACATTAATCCTGAGTGTGTCGGTAAAGGTGCCTCTAGAGAACTGATGTACTGAGTAAGCAGATTGTTCTCTCTCTAGGAAGGTAGGCCTCATCCAATTTTTGGTGAGGCTGAAGGAAACAAAAACAGAGGAAGGTTGAATTTGCCTTTTGCCTGATTGCTTGAGCTGAATATCAATATTCTGCCTTCAGCACTCCTTGCTCTCAGGCCTTCAGGCTCAGACTAGAATCTAATACTATCAACTCTTTGGCTCTCAAACTACCCTAGCAGCTTTCCTAGGTCTCTTACTTCAGATGTTCAGATGGCAGATTACGGGGTACCTTGGTCTCCATGATCACCAGAACCAATACCTCACAATGAATTTGTAATGGGTAAGCACATACATGCATGTGTATGTTTTTCTCTGAAAATCTCTGACTAATGCAATGTCCAACCCACTATCTCTAAGGGCCCTTATGCAACTGACCATCATGAGTGTAATGAAACTTCTTCTGCAAGACAAGGTTAAAAAAAATTTTTGCATTTGTTAAAATCCTTTCTAGGTCTTCAGCTGAAATGTGATACAGAAGAACAAAGTGCTATTACATTAATCTAATTATGAAGTTACTTACGAAGAGCAAGTTTTAGAGTATTTGCATTTGTTTAAAAGCAAAAAAAAAATTCAGCTATACTTGCACAGACTTTGAGACTCCTGTTTTTGTTTTATTTACCAATTTCTAAAATTATGTGGAAGCTTCTGCTCTGTCATGAGCAGACAGAATGCAATATCAGAAAGGATGCTAGAATCATGGTCAAGAAATATTAGACGAGAGCCCTTCTTCAAGAGACAGACAGCTCCATGACTCCTGCAATATAGCCATTTTGGGAGAAAGGAAGATGTCCCACTGATAACTGGGCCTCCAGCATACAAAACTCTCGTGGTAGGAAGATCACTTTCAAGTCTCCTGTCTCTGTATCAGTCTTTGTCTCTCTCTACCTCTGTCTCTGTCTTCTCTCTCTCTCTCTCTCTCTCTCTCTTTCTCTCTGTCTTTTTTTTAATTTTTGCTTTTTAGAATTTTTTAAGGTGAGGCATTTTACAGGGCCCTTTGGCCCCTCCTAGCCTTTATCTTGTTAATAATCCCCTCTCCTCCTCCCAGAACAGCCCTTCTTCAAGAGACAGACAGCTCCATGGCTCCTGCGATATAGCCATTTTGGGAGAAAGGAAGATGGTTTTCTAATTTTTGAGTTTTATTGAAATTTTTTGATTATAATTTTTTTTCTTTTTAGATTTATTTAAAAGTTTTTCTCCTCTTTTTCTCTGTTTCTTGTCTGGTTTTTTGCTGTTGTTGGTATTGTTTCCCTCTGTCTGCTTCCTTTTCTGCACACTCCTCTGTCCCGACCCAAGGGGACAGCCGAACAGGTTTCCTGAGTGAAGGAGTGAGAGCCGGGACAAGCGGCGTAGTGTTACAACAGGGAGACGACAGTGTCGTCCATTTATTGTGGGCAGCACGGTACAGCACAGAGACGACGCAGTGTCACAGCTCTTAAGGGTCACGGCGTCTACTGTGAGGAGCAATGGAGATGACGCAGTGTCACAGCTCTTAAGGGTCGTCCGGAGACGATGTAGTGTTACAGCTCTTCAGGGTCTCCCAAGTCGTCTGGAGACGATGCAGTGTCAGCTCTTCAGGATCTTCAGGGTCGTCTGGAGACTGCACGGTGTTTCAACTCCTCAGGTTCTTCAGTCATCGTCTTCCTGGTCGTTGTCCTGGTCGTTGTCGTCTGGCTACTGTGGGCCAGGCATCGTGGTTATATACACTCTGGTGGGTTGTAAACGGTGGGCCGTGATTGGTTGTAAAC
>NW_006160090.1:595089-597183 GCF_000334495.1 Tupaia belangeri chinensis
AGAGGGGTAGGGAGAAGGGAAAAAAAAGGAAAAAAAAAAAAAAAAAAAAAAAAAAAAACCAAACCAAACAAAACAAAAAAAAAACACATAAAACACAAAATATACAAGACATAAGAAATGAAAAATTGTTGATAACACGTATGTTGATGTGCTTGATTGAGCCAACAAACAGTGTATTTTGGATGAAAATTCATTTTGTATACTGTAATAATGTATAGCATATTAATGTTAAAAAAGAAAAAGAAATTAGTAATTAGAAAAATAGAAAAAAAGAAATATTAGACGAAGGCATTTTTATGTAATAGAAAACATGTAAAATGGAAGAATAGCATTTTTTAAATAAATGGTTTCAGTTGGTTAAAACTGTGTAAGATTTCATTTACAGTAGGTTGTTGGGAAAGTCATAATCCATTTTTGCATAGAAAAATATGACTTTCCAGAAACCCAATACAAATCTCTGAGAAACATATGGTAACTCTTTATTCGGAATAGAAACGTAGAGGGCTTCAGGTGCCTTAAATATTTTTCTACTTCTTTCTCATTTCACCTTTGCACAAGACTTGAGAGTCTTACATTTCGGTAGGAGGAGGAAGCACAGTCTAGAGATAAATATACTTACTTTGAAGCAGTGAATAAGTAGAAGGCTGGAGATTAGAATTCAGATATTGTGATTCAAAGGGTAGGGCAGCCCTTAGAAGTTCAGTGCCTCTCAGCTTTCTTCTCAAAGAAAATCCTCTATCTAGCTGACACTAAGCAGTTCAGTTTCATCTCTCACTTGCCAAGAGCCTGCTTATTGGAAAGCAACCTCACAGAACACAAGAAGCAAGAGAATGAAGAACTTTGAGAAGTCAGAACAGTGACACCAAATTGTGCCAATGAGTGTCCCATGTCCTTGAGCTACCATCATTCTACCTGGGTCCTTTGCCCATCTATGGCTGCGGAAGTCAGGTAACTCTTCTGAGTATTGGCATTATTTGTAAAATGGGGATAGTAATTTCCTTCCTCATCCAATTTTAGACAGGATTAATGAGATGCTCTATGGAAAGTGTTTAGAACACAGCCTGTCATATAGGAAGTGCTTGCAAATGATGTCGTTCTTAATATTGTCATGATTTGGTACTCTAAATATAATTCTACAAGCATGGTTGCCAGGTCATCTATGTATGGCAGACCAGAAGCCCAAATTTCATCAAATTGAAGAATACTCCATTAGAAGTGTGGGCACAGGTCACAGGGCCTGCCACGGCTGACAGGTTGAAAGTGACAGGAAAGACAAAAAGATAAGGACTAGGAGATATAAGAACTCAAAACATACGATTGTGGGGTACTTTATACTTCAAGGAAAATGATAGAGAAAATTTCAATAGTTCCTCCAGTATTATTTTATTAAAAATAGTAAAGTGTAATAATTGCCATTGAAATAAACTTAATGCACAGGACCTAAATTATTTTTAATATATTCTCATGAAAAATTAATTGTAGAGTAAGTGCTAGGAGTTGTTTTGCTTTCTTTTTTCTTTTCTTTTTTTTTTTTTCTTTCCTTTCCTTTCCCCTTTGTGCTGTCTTAATCACCAGGCCACAGAACCAACCCTGGTATAATTTTTCCATTTCTGACAAATAAAAATGATAAACCTGAGCCTTCTCTCTGTCACTTTATCTGCCAGGAATGTTGGAGCCAAACTCTAGTCTTACTACAAAAACCACAAAGAAGCTTAAGGGTCCTTTTCTTTCTAGATTTTTCTTCCTTAGATCAAGGCTTTCTGCTCCAAATCTATATCATTTTTGTCTTGAATTTTACATTTCTCATTTACATTTTGAGATTTTATTGTACACCATAAGCTGGCTCAAATTCTTTATCAAGGAATATAAATTTAAATGCTGTACAGTATATTTTCAATAGTTATATGAGATATATTTATGAGGTATATATACATATATATATATATGAGATATATCTTCTAATACAGTATTAGAAGGTATATATATATATATATATATACACACATATATATATATATCATATGGCTATTGAAAATATATTAGAAGATTTTATATATGTGTGTGGATGATATTATATATATATATATATATATA
>NW_006160090.1:597212-612254 GCF_000334495.1 Tupaia belangeri chinensis
TATGTTGGAAGATTTCATGCCAAGCATTTTATTAGATAAATTCAAGAACTAAAAGAATAAAGTTTTTGGGAGAATATTCCTTCCATGCAATAGCTTATTCCATAATGGTCCTAGAACAATAAAGCATTACTAAATGCCATTCTCTTTTTAAAAGAAGCTGCAGGTCTATCCCAACTCCAACAGCTTCTAGAGTAATGCAGCCTTTCTCCAGTGTAAAAATGAGCAACACTGAATAGCAAGCTACTCTAGGTGCCAATCAAGGGATAGAAAGTCGAGTTCCTAGACTCCATGTCTCAGAGCTCAGAGCCTAAGCCCTGGTAAGGATGTTCTCAGCAGGCTGGCTAATGGAAGATGCGAGACCAGAGAATTCCAATCCTAATTTCATTCTGGATTCGGATTAATAGCACTCCATGAAAGCGGGCTCCCCTGACCTCCTGTGTAAGTGAGTACCTCCACTCCCAGCCAGTCCATTCCTCTTATACTGCCTTACTGTTCTTTATGGCCCTTCTCAGCATTTGACATATATTTAGTCATTCATTCTACTGTCTACTCAATGTCTGGCTCCTCCCTCTAGTGTAAATTTCATGAAGTCAGTGACTTTCTGTTTTATTTTATTTTATCGCTCTATCATTCCAGTGCCTGAAACAGAATCTGACAGTGAACATACAAGTATTTTTTGGTTGAATGGATGAGTAAAAACATGAAATACATAAAAGTGGTTGACCAAGACAGACTTTTTCTTTTTGCCACTTTAGGAGAAAATGTTGAGATATTTTAAAACTCATAACTTTAAGCCCTTGTAAGTATTTGAACAAAAATCAATTTTTAAAAATTAAGTGCATTATATCAATCAAACTGAGACCAAATAGAGAGGCAGGAGTATTACCTGTACTGCCAATGATTCAATGGCTTGCTAAATTTTACTCTCTTCAACCCTCTGGGGTCAGTTCATCTTGTCTCTTTTCTACCAAATCATTCCAAAATTTACATCCCCTACCCAGGCCTCTTTCCTGACCATCAGTACATCTAAATGAGTGGCAGATACATAAAGAAATCCTACTGTACTGGCCTGTCTGAAACTAAAGTCTGCTCTTGCCTGGATCAATTCTCCCAACGTTCTCTCACCCAAGATGGTAGCCCACTGACTCTTGTCCATGTGGACATAGGTTCAGTTTTTAAGATTTATGGAGCAGGCTCTAAGAGAATGAGGCATAAGCCAGGTCACACTTAAATAGGAAAGGACAACAGATGAAGGAACTGAGAAGATGAACATCAGCCCTCACACTGCAGTGGAGGCCCCGGCTGTGTAAGGTGTGGGTACCTGGTGAGAGATTGCAGGCAGCAAGGAAAACCAAGGCCAGTTACTTCTCAGTCTCTCCTGGAGCAGCCCGGTATGGAGTAAACCAGACACACTAGAAAGAGCAATCATCTCTCATAGAGAGCAATTTGTGATGTCAAATGTTGGCGGCTGTTTTGTGTAACTACTGTTGGTTCTCCTTTGGCCCTGGCTTCATTTTAATCTCCAGTGGTGGTGGCTAAAAAGTGCAGAGTCACTTTGACTATTTCAATTGGAAAAGTTTTCTATTAATATACACCACTACCTGCCTATAAAGGACCTCCATGCTTGCTAAAGTTTTTCCACCCTTCCCTAGTAAGAGTGCTGAAACTTGAGCCACAGCAAAGAAGAAATTAGGAACATGATACTTGGGCCTGGCTTGATTGCTCTTCTCCCTACCAGGCAAGTTTTCAATCCCACGGCTTGCCCTTTTTGACTCAGTTTTCTCTGTCACATGGTTGAATCAAAAATCATTTTGCTCTGACATCTGTTACTTTCTCTTCAATTCCCAATATACACTTTTCTAATAGTTTCACTATGCTTAGTTAATTCACTAAGCAAAACTTCATAGGAAGACTGGCTCTGTGCCTAGTGGTTAAAGGAGCTGGATCCCACATGGTTGATCATGGTTCGAATTCCAGTCCCATAGGCTTGAGGGTGTGCCAGGCCCGTGGGCATGCATGTCCAAACTCCCAACAGGGTAGAAAAATGGAGGAGAAAGAATTATCGCATGACCATGCCCTACTGGGGGGTGCTATTCCACCACCCCCTTGTCCCTCACATCTTTCTCTCTTTCTTAGTCTGGAGAGGTGTACCCTTCAGCAATTAAAGAAAAAAAACTTCATAAAAAATGCCTTAGATGCAGATTTTTTCTAAATAATCTTAGAAATGAACAAGTATCACCTATGCCGGATTCTAGAGTTCACAAAGCACTTTCTTATCACTATCTTCTATCATTAACATCAAGAGATAGATATTCACCTCTTTACAGCTGAGGAAGCTAAAGGTCAGAGAAGGCAACAACCTGCCCAGAGTCACACCTAGGGCGTAGGACACTTTCTGCCAGGTCAGACCTCCATCAGTCTATGTTCTACCTTTGCATCTCATCTAATCGTATAAAGGAAATCACAAACCAAAATAACCATCCTTCATTCCATGACGTCTCCCCTAGCCCTACCTTTTCCCAAGTCAGGAGAAGAAGATCGTATTTCCTCCTGTTCTCCCAGCGATGTTACAGTCACCTGCCTATGCTGTGGGTTCTGTTTATAAATATGAGCAATGCGCATTTGTTTGTTTTGCCTAAATTCACCAAGTGCCTACGATGTGTGAGGTATCAATAAATGGCTATTTGGTGGGGGCAGGAACTACTTATTAAATGATGATAAATGTCAGCATTATTCTTTTTAAAAAATCCACTAAAATCACACAGGATCCAGTTCTCTACATTGTGTTCAAAGCAAAGTAAATCACGGGGCAGCTGGCTTGGATTCTTCCTTAAAGTAGGCAGGGCATAAATAATAAATAGAATAAAAGCGTCACTGTGAAAATTTTATCAGAAGCAATAAGCATGGAGGAGTTAAGAGGCTGGGCTTCTGTCCAGACCCTGACCCCAGTTGAGTGTGACCTTGGGTGAGTCACCTTACCTCCTCAGGCCTGTTTTCTCGTCTATAAAACATCTGAATTAAGTGGACTATTTTAAAAGTGCCTTTTCTGATTTGCCACCCCCTCATTCTGAAGCTGAAATATCACTCGGTGCAGTTGACCTTTCTCCCTACACATGGCCTGAAGCTCAGGGGCTTAGACAAATACAGGAATCCCATTACCCTTGGGATCTCAGACGGGACAGTATCTCAAGAACAAATGAACAGTCAGTTTGTAAGGCAGCAAGTTGGAGTGTAAAACATAATTGATTTAGAAAAATAAATATAACAACTATTGGAGCAAGGCTGAAGACTGGAGCAGAATCCCACAAATAACAACTCTCCGGGTAGAATTAAGAACCCATCGGTGTATCAATGTCGGTTCCTTAGTTGTGGCAAATGTACCATGGGAGATGAAAGATGCTAACAACGGAGGAGCTCATGTGATACAGGGAATATGGAGATGCTACAATCTTTGCAACATTTCTGGGTATATAAAACCATCCTTAAATTAAAAGTTGATATAAAAAACAAACCACTAGATAATCCCCATCTACCTGAGAACCATCTACCAATTCAAAGATTGTCATCTCTCCCTACCCTCGTGAAACAATTGGGTGGTATATTCAGGATTATCATCGTGCTAGAAAGGAATCCTCTTCATTTTAAAAAGTCATGGTCTAGTCCCTTTAATTTTGTGTAAGTATCCATGTAACATCAATCAGAAAGTGTAAGTGAGCTAGTTGAATTATTTTAGACGAATATTAGGAGCCAGAGAAGTATAGCCTCTTCTCAGTAGCTGGAAACCTGTCTGTAGAATCGGAAATAAACCCATACCCAAACCAAGCGTAAACTAGAAGGCAATAACAATCACTCTAAGTTTATAAACTCATCTTTAAAGGCTCACTGCTAAAGTCCTGGGTAAAGCTTAGGTCTCACTGTACTTGCTGTTTGGCTACCATTTAGAAGCAAAGCAAACACACGCATATACACCAGAATCAGGAAAAATCAATGGTATTAATAAATCCACACTATGTGTTAAAGGCTGCATGGATAAAAGGAAGATGTCCTACCAGTCTCCTTCATTAATATTACCAAATTCTTATGTAACCTAGATAGCATTAGCGCCTGCAAATCTGGGCTAATTTTATCTGAGGCATAGACTTCTGAAATGTGCTCTTTGGTCTACACATTGCCTTCTGCTGTAGTCTATTAGCTGGAAGCTACAGCATCCTTTATTATGATTCCAGCAGCCTTGGCTCTCTGCTCACAAATAATTGATGCTCCCTTTGCACCAGGCATAGTTTGCAACTGATAAGCAGCAGGGTAATTGGCACCTTCACAGGATATTAGGCAGATGGAGAGAGGGAAAGATCACACTTTGCAGACAGGAAGAAAAACAGCAGAAGGTAACCAAATAATCATACTCCTGCTAAGAGGGCTAGAGCTAAATTCCTTTTGATGAATTACGTACTTTGCATTTCCTACAGTAACTATTACCTCTTATATTTGTCAACACACGTTGTGAGAAAAAAAGTGTCAGTTCGAGGGATCCCCAGTTTTATTAAAGATGAAGTGTTAATGTTACAATTTATTATCAGGAGCATGCAAAATTTGATATAATTTCAAGCATACAGAGCATTAGCAGCTCATATGTTTTCCATACTCATTGCCACATAATTAATGATGCTGTCATTCTGAATACATGGACATGAATTATTACTAAATTACAATAGAATTCCTATAGAATAGTGTGTAATGCACTGTCACCACAAATACAATATTAATAAAGAATCTAGGTTAACCTGTGCTTAATCTCTTTAAATCTAACCTTTGATTTTAACAAAGTACATTAAAAAGCTCTGACTCTGCCAAATTTGGTGAAAAGTTATTGCATTTTCAGGACAGAAAAACATCGATGTGATTTGATAGTGGCACTGGGCACACATTTCCAAATATTCTGTCTAAAAACAAATCAAGTTCCAGGGACCAGCAGTTAGTATAATGGCTATGTCACTGGACTCTCATGTAGTCGACCCTGGTTCGAGTCCCAGACCCAGTGGCTTAAACTCACGCCAGGCGCGTGTGCGTGCATGCCCAAGATCCCAAGAGGAGAATGGAGAAGGGAGTGCAGTCTGGCCACCTCCCCTAGGGGGTGATTTCTCACTTTCTGTCTCTCTGTCTCTCTCTGTCTTTCTGGCAAGCGCAAGCGCCCTATAGCAAAAACCTCTTAAAAACAAACAAAAAACAAATCAAGTTCCAAGGATAATAACTGAACAGTAAGTGTATACGTGCAAAGGAGCTAGGAGCCTGGGATATGGATCAACTAATCTGTGCTAAGACACTATATTCAGCACCCTCACCCCAACAAAACCTAACTCTGGTCTAGAGACTCAGGCAACAGAAAGAGTGAGAGAGATGTAGAAAAACCCAGGTTCAATATCCTGCAACATCTAACCAACCACTCCCTACCCCAGCATCACTACCGCCATCTTCACTTGCAACTTTCCTACCTCCAAAGGGATTCCACTCATATTCTGCCATTGCAGGACCAGATCCAGAGCCTTCTCAGCCTCAGAAGGAGCCTCCATTTGACCTTTATCAAATCCAGATTGACTGGTACAAGCACTGACTGGCCAAATCAGCCAATCTTCCCCAAGAACAAATCCCTTCCATTCTTCCCATTTGACTCCCTGAACTGGGCCATGTACTCCTTGTAGCATGCACACGCGTGCACACACACACACACACACACACACACAAGTAAGATGTATAGAATTGTTTTGTAATTTTTCAAATCTCATTAATACTTGGCTTAATGTGAGACAGCTGGGTTCTCTTTTCAGCACTTACATCTGACTTTTTATAATGTGTTACTTTGTCAAAATACATGAAGAAAACCTGACCTCACACAGATCTGTATGAAGAAATACGTATTTTGATAGCTTTTACAGATCATTGTCAATATTATTTTTTATATGACTTTCACACTCAGCAGATAGTATTACAGTGTGGGATCTGAAACCTTATCAATGTACACTGTGCATGAACTACACTGAAATCTACAGGTTTATCTTGCCTTCAGAATGGATTCTTTACCCACTTTGTAACGTGTGCCGGTGCATTTGGAACACGTTAGTGCACTGATACGGGGGTCGAATGTGGACACGTTCTGTTACACAGGAGTATCAAGAAATTACTCAAAGCACGGCAAGTGTTTGAAGTGATCAATATCAAAAATTGTCTTGAAGTGATCATACACATCATATTCATGCAGCAAAAATCCACACTGTACCCCATAAGTATGCACAATTGTTGATACATAATTATGTAAATTTAAAAATACATTTTAGAAATTGTTTAGCTTTAAAAAGTCACATTTACTTCAAAAACACTAGGCTAAGTGAAAAAAGTCAGACACAGCATGTATGAGTCTGCATATTATGGCATTATGGAAGAAAATGAAACTTTAGGGACAGAAATCAGATCGATGGTTGCTAGGGGTTAAGGGTGAGTGAAAACATTGCCTGTAAAGAAACACCTGGAGGGGCCAGCAGGTGCCATGGCAGTTAAGACACTGGACTCCCACGTGGCTGACCACAGTTCGAGACCTGGATCCAGCAGCTTGAAAATCATGCTGGGCACATGTGCATGTGTGCCTAAGATCCTAGGAAGAAAATGGAGGAGAAGGGATTGCGGTGTGAAATCACCTGAGGTGAAGGGGTGTGACTTCTCACTTTCCCTTTCTCTGTCCTTCTTTCTCTGGTGAGCCTACATGCCCTATGGCAAAAACAAACAAACAAACAAACAAACAAACAAAAAACAACTTTTAAAAAGGAAAAAGAAAAAAAAAGAAACACCTGAAAAATATGGGTTTGATACAAATATTCTATGGGGTGTTATGGGGTGTCAGAAAAGTCATGATGCATTTTTACATAGAAAAATAGAAAAAATACGTCATGACTTTTCCAACAACTCAGTATATCCTATTTGAGGTGGTGAATATATAGCTATTTATATTTGTCAAAACTCAGTAAACTATGTACTTTAATTTTATTTCATCGAGAACCAACACTGTAAGTTTACCATATCTACTCTTACTTAATATCTTTTCCTTTGAACTCCAAAAGATTGGACTCAAAAATAATACCATAGCTGGCACTGTAAATACTATTTAAAAATGTGCCATGGTACATGACACAGTAAGATAAATTAATATCACAAAAGCCAAAGAAAAGAAAGCATTTGTCATATTTTTCCTTGATGTGACAGACTCACTTCATTCATTTTGGAGAAAATGTCAAATACTGAAGCCTAAATACCCATAGTTTCTCTACCCATTATTCTCTCAAGTAAGAATAATGTCCCATAAAAAAAAGAAAAAAGAAAAAAAAGAAAAGAAAGAAAAGAAAAGCTGGAGATGGTAGTTAAGGTGGTTGGATCCCACATGGACAACTGCATGGTTTACGTCCAGTACCCAAAGGCTTGAAGACAGTCTGGGCCCATGTGTATGCATGCCTAAAATCCCGCAAAGAGAGACGGAGGAATAGATTGTGGTGTGTCAATCCCCCATGGAGGATGCTTTCTCACTTTCCCTCTCTCTCTCTGTCTGTCTCTTTCTGGTGGGTGTATGCATCCTATAGCAAAATGTAAAGGAAAAGAAAGTTGTCTACATGCCACCCAACACGAATAATCACACAGGTGCTTTTTCTTGATATAGTACTTTGGAATGCAGCAAAAGTGTTTTAATCCATACTTTCAATTTTATCCTACACAGTATTAAAAAGATATGTACTCAAGGGTCAAGACTTCATTAAATTAATAATTTTTACAGTTGTGGCAAGGACATTTTTAAGCAAATCTAGCTTTTTAAAAATTACAAATAGGTGGTAGGGTATACAGTGACTGCCAGGGCACTCTGGTGGCTCCGCTTTCTCTTGTCCCAAGACACCCACAGTTTTACCCACCATTGCTTTGCACTATCAATGCATATGTCGACACAGTTGTTCCAGGATGAACCATGAGACTCGAAAAAAGGTTACTCAATACTTTTAAATATTTTAGCACCACTTGTGTTTGTGGTCAAGGCTTCACATAAAGAAAGATCATCTTTGAAGATTCGCTGTTGTTGATACTGGCTAGATACAAGCAAGCAGATTCACCTGTTGGTAAGGCAAAAGTACCACTCTTCAGATAAGACAGTAATTCAACTTTCAAAGAGAATTAGTGCAGAGTGGGAGCCAGGAGGCAGCACAGCAGTAAAACACAGTGCTTTATGAAGCAATCCCATATGGGAAGGTCCGTGGTTCAAGTCCAAAGACCTCCCTTAGTACTGCAGGCACATGTGCCCATGGCCCTATGTGTGCAAAGTGTGTGTGCACATACCTATAATTGGAGCTGACTAAGGCTGGGACCAGATCATAGCATGAAGACCCTGTTGGGAATGATGTCTTTCTGTTATTCTCTCTCTCTCTCTCTTCCTGTGTTTCTTTCTCACTGAAGAAATAAATAAACTTAAAAAAAAATTAGTGGAGCCAGCAGGTGTCATAGTGCTTAAGGTGCTGGACTCCCACATGGTCAACTACGGTTCAAGTCCTGGACCCGGTAGGTTGAGACTCATGCTGTGTGTGCCCAAAATCCTAAGAGGAGAATGGAGAAAGAATTGAAGTGTGGCCATCACCCCAGGGGTAATTTTTTGCTTTCTATTTCTCTGTCTCTCTATCTCTTTGGTGAGCTCACGGAGCCAATAGCAAAAATCTCTCAAAAACAAAAATGAATTAGTTCAAATTGAACATACACAGCTTGGTTAGTCACTCCACTACTATGTGTGCTTTTCATGCCAATGCAATAAAATGACTTATTCATAGATGCTTCATTTAAAAAGCTGTTATATGAAAATATTGAACTTTTAAAGGCCTTATCATATATACATTAAGATATTCAAGTGCAATTCCTTTAAACTCTAAAATACTGGTCTCAAAAAGATGCCAGACGTGGCACCATAATACAGCTTCCTGTTGCACATGACATAATAAGGTTAGTTATTAATATCACCAAAACCAAAAGAAAGAGATCTTTCATCATAGTTTTCTTTCCCATTTACAGTTTCACTCAGATTTCCCTTTTCCATGAGTTACAGTATTCTCTATAGTCATTTTTATTTTTTTATCATCTTTATGTATAGACAGTTTGGCTGTGTATTGATAAAGCTATTCTTTTTTTAAGAGAGATTTTTGCTATTGGGCAAGTATGCTCACTGAAGAGACAGAGAGAGACAGAGAAAGATAAAGAAAAAGCAAAAAATCACTCCCACCCCGAGGATGGCCATGCCTCAATCCCTTCTCCTCCACTCTCCTCTAGGGATTTTGGGCATGCACGCACACACACCTGCCATGAGTTTTAAGCAGCCAGGTTCAGGACTCGCAGTTGACTACATGAGAGTCCAGCAAGGTAACCATTACACCATCTGCTAGTTCCAATAAAGCTATTCTTCTCATTTTTCTTTTTGTTTTTTTGCCCAATAATCTATCCTTCAATATAAAATAAAAAATATTAGAAATTATTTTTAAACTTATTTCTTTCATGATAGTGAAAGAGCAAAAAAGAAAGAGAGCACCTCCAATGGGTCTTCACACTGCAATCTCCCCCACGACCTCAGCCAGCTCAAATTATGGGCATATGCACACATACCTGGCAGGTAGAGAGAGCCCTCTGGACATGAACTCAGGACACTCCCATATGCATTCAGCACCTCAGAATACTTTATTTTAGAATAAAATATGGCTAAATTCTAAAACACATTTTAGATAAAATTCACAAGTTTTAAAATGTATTTTGGGTATATTATGACATTTTGGGGGAGGGAGAGGTTTTTGCTACAGGGCGCATGTGCTCTCCAGAAAGACAGAGAGAGTCAGAGAGACAGAAAGCGAGAAATCACTCCCACCACCCCCACCCCCGGGGGAAATGGCCAAGCTGCAATCCCTTCTCCTCCATTCTCCTCTCGGGATCTTGGGCACACACGTACATGTGCCTGACGTGAGTTTAAACTACCAGGTCCGGGACTCAAACTGCAGTTGACTACATGGGAGTCCAGCGACATAGCCATCATGTTAACTGCTGGTCCCATGACAAATATTTTTAGATATTCTAAAAACATTACAAAATGAGACAATAGAGTATACTTCACATTGGGTTTCCACAGAAGTGAAAGGAAAATTTCAAAATAATGACTTAGGGTCGGATTTGTGGTACAACAGTAATGCACAGCTCCAAAGAACCTGGCTCCCACGAGGCGATCAGAGTTCACACCCTCAGCCCTGTCAGACTGAGACACAGGCATATAAGCACTCAGGGTCCTACAGTCTGGAGGAGTGAGGAAGGAGACCACAGTACTACTGAATCCCAGGTTCCCCTCTCTCTCTGTCTCTCACGTTTGCATGCATTTGCTCGATTATGAATAAGGGAAAAATACATTAAAAAGGATTGAGTGAATGATAATGTGGTTATATATATTATATCATATGTAATCTGCTATTAATGGTGCAGTAGAGGTACTGAAAACACTGAGTTAATCTCTAAAAATGTCCTCATCTTTTTATGCTATACCTACTCCTTTAGATCATTCTAGTGAACACAAAAAAATACAAATGCATACATTCATTCCATTAACCATCAGAGCAATGATGTCATCTCATCTGAATACCTGTGAGAAACAAAAGTGAAACGGCAAATTACATCTTGGTGTTATTATGAAAATAGGTGTGATTTAGGGAACTCCCTGAGTCTCAAGAACCCTAAGGGTCCAGGAATCACACAGAAAAACACAGGTCTAGGTAACCATGCAGGTTACCCTCCAGAGAGAAGTGTTTCTATTGTAATTCTTTCCTCTTTTTCCTTCCTTCTTTCCTTCCTTCCTTTTTTTTTTTTTCTTTGTCAACACTTGAAAAAACCTAAGCTACTTGTAGATCCTTGGACTGCTCAAGTATTTAGGAAACAGGAGAGATTCTCAAGTGGATAGCAAAATCCAAAACCTGAGGGTACTGGCATCTGGTCAGCCAAGATAAGCTAGTGGTACCATTGTCACTGACAGCTCAGGCCAGAAATCTCAGGTCCATCCTTGGACCCCTCTTCACGCTCCACACCCAGTACACCCGGCTTCTGTCTTGGTCCACACTCACTCACTCTTACGTGACTCTGAAAGCCTCATAAGTACTCTCATTGTTCCCACCATAACCATTGCCACAAAGCCTTCTCACACACTGTCACAAAGGGCAAAGGGAGCCCTTCGTAATAATAAGGCCCCATGGACTCCCCACCATATTGTCTGCTGCAGTCGCTTTCAAAAAGTTTCCATAGGACTGTGTGGTGTGGTGGTTAAGGTACTGTACTCCTGCATGGCCGATCGCGGTTCAAGTCCCGAACCTGGCGGCCTGCTTTATCACTTTTTCTCTCTCTCACAAGAGTGCTCTGGTGAGTGTATGTGCCCTACAGCAAATTAGAATAAGAATAAAAATAAATAAATTTTAACAAATCTAAAAGAAAACACACACACACACACACCAGGTACATATGTGCCCAAAATCCTAGGAGGAGAATGGAGGCAAAGGGATTACAACAAAGCCATCTTCCTTGGGGGTGAGTTCTGACTTTCCCTATCACTATCTCTGTCTCTCTCTGGCAAGCACACATGCTCTACGGAAAAAAAAAAAAAAAAAAAAAAACTTAAAAAAAGGAGTTCCCAACACTCAGTGTTCCTTTGCAGCTCCTGGCTGATGTGCACGCCCTGCTCCTTGAGCTGTCCTCATTCTTCACATCCAATTTAAGTGTTAACTCCTTCACAACCTTCCTCAATGCCAAGACAGAGTCTGTGCTCCTAGGATATATCCAACAGCGTGGTCAGCACTCTCGGCACACCAGCTGGTCTTTACTGGCCCACATCACTGCCTACCCGATCTTCCTAGAAAACAAAAACAGAGCACTTCCTAGCACCGTAGACAGTCATCCAAGCAGGCTCATGTTTGGCGCACTGACGCATAGTAGGAGCCTAGCCCACGTTTGTTGAAGGCACTGAATGACGAGGAAAAGCACCATCCTCCAGGCACCCGCTGATTCAGCTGCCAAGACGAATTCTCCCGTTCCGCTATCTTTCTTCAGGCTCATGTGATGCCTTGCTGCATAACTGATGCACGATAAAAGATTGTTGAAACACAAAAGATGCAGCTTGCCCGCTGACAAGCTGCCCTCATGGCAAGAACAAAGCCAGTATTTTTTTCAATTGTGTGGGATCCTGGCCTACTCTATAGGTAGTTCTCAAGCAACTATGTTTTGATGATGATCTATAGCCAGTCACTCGCCACGGAATGTTTTAACTGGTCATCTTAACCAGCCTACTCAGGATGCCTTAGTAACTTCATCTCATAGATGAGTGTGAAGCTGCAGGGTAGAGAGTCACTTGGCCAAGACAAAGCTTCTTCTCAACATCAAAGCCCAGACACTTTCACTGTGCTGCTTACAAAGAAGGTGAGTTCATACTAAAATCCTGCCCAGATGAGAGTTCTCTGACTCCAAGTGGATTTTCACCTTTTAGTAAATTCTCATTGTGGACTAATGAGTGTATTTGAGTTTTATTTTTGTTTTCGATGAACACTGTAGAGAATGGCATGGGAAGAAACTTCTGTCAAAATTCAGTTACCTAACAGGAGGAAGAATTCCGATTCTGGTCTCAAACTCCCTGCTTTTGCAATCGCCTCTGGATAGTTCATGAATCAAACCGATTAGCACCGATTATTATGGTAATAAGCAGCACCTACTTCCTAGACAGGGTATCATTTCTGCACTTAATTTTTGTAATGTTCCTTAGCGTGATACAGGATGACAGTGTATCCGCATTACTGTAATAGATAACAAAGGCTGCAGCATTCTACTTCATTAGATCAGAATGAGGAGTGTCAGTGGAAATAAAGTCTACAACATTAGACAACACCCCATTCCCAAGACAAGCACCCGCCTCGGTCCCAACCAGGGTGCTGCTGCATTTGTTTTCCAATTACATCTTGAATGAACTTAATATACTACAAGGCATGATGGGAGAAATCTACTTTCTAGCAATTACCACTCCGTCCCGCTTAGAGGTGGTAAACATTTTCATTGTTCACTTTTATCCAGGCTTTAAAAGTACAGCATAGAAATGTCAAGGCTCATTTCTGTCTTTTTCCACAGTGAAATTCTGATGTGAATAATCACTGACGTCTGTGAGTGACAGATTCCAAGTATGCTCAATGCGTGAACCATAAATCTTGTGACAATGTCTTATACTCATTTTGAAAGATTTTTTAAAAAATAAATATTGCCATGCAACCAAATATATTATGTCCGTTGCATTTCACCTTTGGGAAGGGAGAATAGTATTTCTGATCATTGCAATTTGATTCATTATGATGGGGTTGTATTTCATAGGAAACAGTGGGAACTTCTAAAAGAACATCCCCTAAAACTCAGTCAAAACGGTTATCAGTCTTAGTATTATTTTACAAACTATTTTTAAGATGACTCCTATATAAATAAAAATGTTAATAAAATATGGAAAATAATCCATGTTGTTTGGAATATAAAGATGTAAAGGTATATGTAAAGATTTTCAAATGGCAAACTAATATCATAAGCAACTGGTTTTCACTCAGTAAGTTTTGTTATGTCCAAAAGACTATCCAGTTCCAGGAGGGATGGCCACACAGCATTACCTTCTCCTCTATTCTTCTGTGAGGATTTGGGGGCATACACACACACACACACACACACACACACACACACACACACACACAAATTTTTTTCCAAGCCACCAGGTCCAGGACTTGAACTGCGGTTAGCCATGTAGAAGTCCAGGGCCTTAATCATCACACTACCTGCTGGCCACCACCTGAATTTTTTTTTAGATAAACTAGCCACACTGTTTTCAGAATACATTGTAATACATTGTTACTTTTATGCTTCTAACACATATGAGCCATCCCAAATTCTTCCTTATCCATTTTATACAAACCAATCCTAGACCTGCTGGGTGCCACGCATTTTCACCTCTCTTCTATGCTGCTGTGCTTTTCTTTTACAATGGTTTTCAGCTTTCAGGTAACAATCCACAAATTCTCCTTCTTCCTCAGATTATTGTTTTTTAAAAAACTAGAGTGTGGAGCCAGTAGGTTGCATGGTAGTTAAGGCTCTAGACTCCCACATGGCCCACAATGGTTCGAGTCCTGGATCAGGCCGCTTGAAACTCAAGCCAGGTGCATATGTGTGTGTGCCCAAAATCACAGGAAGAGAATGGAGCAGTAGAGATTGTGGTGTGGCCATCCCCCATGGGGGAAGATTTCTCACATTCCCTCCCACTGTTTCTCTCTATCTCTCTGGTGAGTGCACACACCCTATGGCAAAAACCTTAAGTAATATTGGGTTGTCGGAAAAGTCATGATGTATTTTTTTCTAAGTTTTCCTGTGCAAAAATGCATCATGGCTTATCCATATAGCTCTCATCACAATATAATTGATGAGTTGTTGTTATAATTATTTATTTATGAGACCTATCGTTCCCAAATCTATCAGGTTCAAATTCTCTTTATATAACAAATTTCTTCCACTACTTTCTTTTACTAGCCTGAAATTAAATTAATGGACAGTATAACCTGCCTACACACATATTTTTTTAAAAAATCAATATAATGCCCTAACTGTAATATAAAAAAGAAATAAAAAGAAAGTAACTTATAATAAAACAGTACATATTTCAATATATAAATGCTCTGAGATGACTACACTAAGAAACCTAATGAGGAAGTCAGATGATTGCACCTGTAGGAGAGTCAGCGCGAATGTGACACTCCCAAAGGCACATAACACAGACCTGTATTAAAGACCCACACGCTATGAACAGCCATTGTAATGTGACTTTACAAACACGTGGACACTTTAAAGTCCAGTGGTAAGTTACCCACCAAAGGAGGAGCCAAGAGGAATTAATGCTGACTGATTCTTTTTTTTTTTTTTTTTTGGTGCTCACTCTTTTTTTTTTTT
>NW_006160090.1:613447-617020 GCF_000334495.1 Tupaia belangeri chinensis
TCCGCCGCAGCGTCCGGCCGGGCGAGTCCAGCGGGGAGCCCGGGGCTGCACTGGGTTCCTCCGCCGCCGCCTCTTCCGAAAACGCAGCCGCTCCAGGCCCGGCCTCCGCTACTGCCCCCACCGGAGCCCAGCGCACCGCCTCACACGGTGGCAGCGACTCCTCGTCCTCCTCGTCTTCGTCCTTAGCCTTTGGCCCAACAGCCGACACCCCCGTTACCCGCTCCGCAGCCGCCTCGATAGCCGCCATATTCCCGGAAACCAATTCTGACTGATTCTTAAAAGCATAAAGCCAAGGCAAATCCATCATTTTTAGACATGCAAATGAGCTACAGAACTGAAGAGAAATTTGGGAAAAAAAAATTTACCTGAAGCATGCTACATTTTTAGGCACACAGAAATATCTATTGCCTCCAGCCAGTCCAATCTACCAAACTAGAGCAATGTTTAAGTTTTCATTGTTAGTATGTGTAATACACATCACACTTTCAGTTCTTGCTCATTAGAATGTGGTTCATGTTAAAAGTTTAGATTATTTGGGGCCAGCAGATGGTACAGCAGTTACATCATTGGACTCCCACATGGCTGACTGCTGTTCAAGTCCCGGATCTGGTGGTTCGAAACTCATGCTGGGGGTGCATGTGTGTGCATGATCAAGATCCCAGGAGGAGAATGGAGGAGAGGGGGCTGCGGGATGGCCATCCCCTTGGGAGGTGATTTCTCACTTTCCCTCTCACTCTCCAGTGAGCACACATGCTCTAAGGAAAAACCTCTTTTAAAAAATTATTTTTAATGTTTAGAGAATTTAAGCCAATTGGAACCAATGTTTATTTTATTTATTTATTTATTTATTTTGGTTTTTGCTATAGCGCACATGCGCTCACCAGAAAGACAGAGAGAGACAGAAAGCAAGAAATCCCCCCCGCCCCCAGCGGTATGACCATGCCATAATCCCTTCTCCTCCATTCTCCTCTTGGGATCTTGGGCACGCACACACACGCGGCTGGTGTGAGTTTAAGCCACCGGGTCCGGGACTCGAACCATGGTCGACAACATGAAAGTCCAGCAACATAGCCATTACGCTAACTTCTGGTCCCAATCAATGTTTATCTTTAAATACCATTTTACAGCTTCCCTTAACCATTCTGAAAACAAAATTCATAGATTATATAACCAGATATATGCAAGTTTTCAAGAATACAATATAATGCTAATAATAACATAAAGGCAAAATAAAAGGAAGAAAATTAGTAAGAAAATTACATAGGTACATTGTTACATAAATGCTTGGGCATAAACATACTAGAAGATATAATCAAATAGTCTATAGCTATGTCATGATAGAAATGCTATGAATACGATAGCTACGAATGCTAACTAGTCCCATGTGTTGAACTGATAACTCAAATATCATGAGCAACATTCTCAGTGGCAACGTGACTTTTCCCAAATGCTGAACAATTCTTGGTAAAGTTGAAAACAATATGAAATGTAATCTTTCCTTGATTTACAGTTTGATTTTTTGAAAGAAAAACAAAAAAAACAGCATAAAATTTAAATGGGAGTCAGCCATTGGTGTGATGGTTAGGGTGGCTAGATCCCACATGGCCACCTATGTAGTTCAAGTTTGGACCCAGCAGCTTGAAAAACATGCCAGAAGCGAGTGCATGCATCCAAATTCCTGAAAGGAGGGGTAGATGGAGGAGAAGGGAGTGCAGTGTGACCATGCCCCAGGAAGTGTGATCCCACGTGCTCTTGCTCTCTGTCTCCCTCCAGCAAGTACCTCTTTGTCTCACTCAAGGAAGCACAGGCACCCTGTGGCAAAATATTTTTAAAAGTGTTTTATTTTAATAAAATTACTGCATGATTCAGTAATCCCACTTCTAGATCTATATCCAAAAGAACTAAAAGTAGCATCTCAGGGAGATATTTGCCCGACCATGTTCACAGCTGTGCGCGTCATAATATCTCAGAGGTGGAAGCAACTCAAGTTCCATTGACATATGAGAAGGTAAACAAAATGTGGCATATTCATACAATGAAATATTAGTCCACATTAAAATGAAGGCAATGCTGACACATGCCAGACCATGGATAAACCTTGAGGACATTCTGCTAAATGAAATAAGGCATCAGCATCACCAAAAAGACAAATACTGTATTATTCCACTTATATAAGGTAACCAAAGTAGTCTAACTCATAAAAACAGAAGGGAAAATGGTGTTTGCTAGCGGCTGAGAAGAGAGAAAAAGAAGTTGTTTAATAGTAAAGAGTTTCAGTTTTGCAAGATGAAAAATTGCTGGAGCTCGGTTGCATGACAGTGTGAACATACTTAACACTACCTAACTGTACACTGTTAAGACATCTTATGTATAAAAACAATAAATGATAAAAATGATCGATTTCATGCTATGCATTTTTTTGAAGAGGTTTTTGCTATAGGGCGCATGCGCTCACCAGACAGAGACAGAGAGATAGAAAGCGAGAAATCACCCCCCCATGGGGAATGCCATGCTGCAATTTCTTCTCCTCCATTCTCCTCTTGGGATCTTGGGCACGCACGCACACACGCCCAGTGAGTTTAAGCCACCGGGTCCAGGGTGCGAACCACAGTTGACTACATGGGTGTCCAGTGACATAGCCATTACGCTAACTGCTAGTCTCATGTTATGCATTTTTTACTACAATAAATAATCAGTACATAATAAGACCATATGAAAAACACTTAGAGTTGACATATGAAAGAGTTAGGCTCTAGGCTATTAGAAAGAGTTTTTTCACCTCTATGTATCTCTTTCAAGATGTTAGAAAGTCCTGCAGAATAAAGTACAATGTTTCATTGAATGGGCCTGTTTGCACATTGTGGGACACCTAGTTTCTCTCATCCCTGCCCACCAAAGCATTCTCCAACACTGCGACAACCAAAATGTCCCCACGAATTTCCAAATGTTGCCTATGGAGTATGATCATTGAGAACCGTGACACTAGATGATAAGTTCCATGAGGACAGGATCTTGTGTCTGTGTTTTATTCATAATTGTATCTCAGTACCTAGCGAGGTTTAGAACAGATTCCTAAATGTGTTCAAAGAATAGCCATTAGCAAATCAAGGAATGTGTCCTTGAAAATGAAGATTGTATTTCATTCATCTTTGGACACCCCTCCACACACAGGATACCTAAGGTTCAAAGTACATTCGTTTATTCACTTAACACATCTATATGCTGAATACGTGAATAAGTGGAAAAAGCACAGACTGTCCCTAGCCTTGTGGAACTTACACTGTTCAAAGTGAGAGACAATAAATAAGTAACCCATGTAATATAAACAGGCTTTTATTTTGGTTCCAGATTAATAGTAGTAGTTATAAGAGAGGGATAGTAGTAGAGATAGTAGCAGTAGTGATACTGCTAATCATCATACCTCTGCCATGAATTTTTACTTTATGGAATACCCGCTGGACACCAAGCATGGGACTTGCAATAACTTCTCTAACTCCCCCACAAGCCCTGTACTGTCAGAACTCTGCTTACTGTCACAGCCTCATTTCTCAACACCGCGCTCTTCCCACCTCC
>NW_006160090.1:617051-639416 GCF_000334495.1 Tupaia belangeri chinensis
ATTCCTGCAAAGACTGGGCTTCTTTCAGCCCCTCACTTATGCCATACTCTCTTGGTTCTGACCCACACATATGCAGTCCCTCTTCCTGGGAGACCACTCATCCCCGTTTCCTGGGTACATCCTCACCGATTGGACGTCACTTCCTTTGGGGAGATTTTATCTTCTCTGAGGGCCCCTTCCTTGTGCTCCCGTAGCACCTTGACCTTGTACCTTGTACCTTGACCTTGACCTTGTACCTTGACCTTCCCCTGTACTTACAGCACTCCCTCTGTATGTCCTGTTAAGAGTGTGAAACCTGGGGGCCAGCAGATGATGGAGCGGTTATGTCACTGTACTCCCACATGGTCAACCGCGGTTCTAGACACAGTGTCTTCAAAATCATGCCAGGTACATGTGTGTATGTGTGCCCAAGATCCTGGGAGGAACATGGAGGAGAACGGATTGCAGCAAGGCCACCCCCCCACCCTGAGAGGTGACTTCTCACTTTCTCTCTCACTGTCTTTGAGTATGACTGTCTGTCTGTCTGTCTCTCTCTCTCTTTCTCTCTCTGGCATGTTCATGCACCTTAAGGTAAAAACTTCTACTACAAAAAATAAAAGAGTAAAACCTATGCGGTCAGAGACTGTTTCTTTTTCTCCCTATTGTGCATCATTGCAGGGTATATTTGGATCTCTTGGACTCTCCCTTGCAGTCTGTTTCCCTTCTCGGCCTTCCATATGCTTCTGTTTCTAATAGACTGTGTCTGCAACCCTCTTTGAAGAACTAACTGTAAGCAAATGGAGCCACTTTGCCTGCATGAACAGAGCTGGAAGTGCCTGGTGTTTACGGCCACTCTTCATCTTAGCCACCCACTGACTGGCATTGGAGAATGGAGGCCCTGCTCCCTTCGCCGAAAGTCAGAACGAATACTGCAGCTTTACTTTCACCCCAGAAATCTCTTGCAACCACCCCTCTATGGGACTTTGCCTGAAATGGCACCGTTGTGCGGCTTCGTCCATTTTGCTGTTTTCATCAGGCTGCTACAGATTTCACCTGGGAACAATCCTTTATAAGCCACTCCCACATGAATCCTTGTCTCAGGGTCTGTTTCTAGCAAGCCTCACTTAAGACATCCCCTAAAATTAGTAAAGTAGCTGACCTATAGGAGAATGCACTAACTCTTGGTAAGATTATTGATCCATCACTAGTGACAGAATCCAACAAAGTAGCAGGTGTATTTATCTCCATTTGATAGGTGAGGAAACGAAGAGTAAGCAGTTTGCTCTAACTCACAAGGCTAGAACTTGGGAGAGACAGGAGCCAGTCCCTGGCTCTTCTACGGCTCCAAATTGTACTTTTGTCATTACGTACAGTGGCAATACCATACAATGTTCCTCTCAGCTCTGGTTCAATGCTTTGGGAAATAGAAAAGAGCCACGTTCCCCTTCAGTCTCTTCTGGTTCTAAATTTCCTCCCAGTGGGAGTTTCTCCTAGAATCAGCATTCACTCAAAAAAGGAAACATCACATCCCTGGGAAGAGACAGTGATCCACCCTGATTCACTACATGACATTTCTGGAGTTCAGTATTGTTTCTTTGTTTTTTTCCCCCCTTTTAAAAATTTTATTTCATTCCATCACTGTACATCATTATAACTTATACATGTGTTTTCCCCTGATGGATGCACTGAATGTTAGTCCAGTTAAAGATATTATCATACATGTTATCATCAGGTAATTTTCCATTTTTGTGTCCCTTAAATGTTTAGCTTCCTTATTTTCTCCTTGATCCCTCCCTCTCACCCTCCCCCATTTTCCACCCTCCTTCCACTGTTTCTAGTAGCCACAGTCGTTCTCCACTCTTTCATATCTTCCAGTCTTTCAGTTTCTGCCATAGAGTATGGATACTCGGCATGTATTACACGGGGACATACAATGTCTCTCTTTCATAGTCTTGCTTGCTTCACTCAGCAGTAAATCTTTTTTTTAATATTACGTTTAATCACATATATCTTTATGGTATATAACATTTCTTTTTCCAGTGCAATTACCATGCATATCAGTCAAGACAAAGACATTACTATCCACATCTGCGGCAGCAAATAGCTTTTCACTTTTTTCATATTGTTATTTTTTATTCTTATTTTTTTTAAACATTCACTCAGTATACATCTTTTGGCTTATAAAGAGACTTTACCTAACATTAAATACTTCTCAGATCAGTCCAGTTGAGAATACTATACATATTATCATCAACAGGTAATAAACTATCGGAATTCAGTATTGTTATCAACTTTCAGGAAATCTCCAATGTGCCAAAGCCAAATGAAGATCTATTCCCTAGCACAGAATGAGGGGAGGAAAATTTGCAGAAGTGTCCCATAGTATCAGGCATTGCCAAGGAGAGGGAGATAAAAAGTAATAGCCTAATTTTCGTTAAGTGATTGCTCTCATAAAGTAAAAGAGAACTTGTCCTTACCAAGACATTAACCCTGCATTGCTCAGACAATTAAGGAAAGTCATAAATTAATCCATAATCATAATTTGAAAAGAAAATGTGTCTTAGCACACAGGGTGAGAAGAAGAGAGAATTATCTTGGAGAGGATGCTTCATCTGTTCTATTTTGCAGGATGAGCCATAACCCTCCTGCTTTTATCCTTACAACTCTCTTCCTTTTATACTTATCACCCCAGTCATCTTTACCTTTTGTCTCCCCAATCCTCGCATTTTTACCTTACTATTCCCCACCCCAATCCCTCACTTCAAGATTTAAAAATAAAAAGGAAAATATTCTGGAATCAGCAGATGGTGTAATGGTTATATCACAAGACTGTCATGTAGTTGACCATGGTTCAAGTCCTGGACCCAGTGACTTAAACATCATGCTGGGCGTGTGTGTGTGCGTGTGTGTGCGTGTGTGTGTGTGTGTGTGTGTGCCCAAAATCCAAAAAGGAGAATGGAGGAGAAGGGATTGTGGCATGGTCATCTGTCTTGGGGGGTAATTTCTCACTTTCTGTCTCTGTTTTTCTCTGGCATGCACCCTACAGCAAAAATCTCTCTTCAAAAAAGAAGAAAAATATTCTTTCAGCCATTTTGAAAGAATATCGAATACTTTAATATGGAAGTTCATTCAAAGAGTGTACCTTTTCACTAAGAATCTAGAGTTCCTTCAGGGTTAGATAGGATTAAATTTAGAAAATAAAAATAATATTAGGTTGTCAGGAAAGTCATGATGTATCTCTCCTATGTTATCTATGCAAAAATGAGTTTTCCAACAACCCAACAAAATGGCTAAGGGTTTTGTGGAGTGTTATCTTTGATTCCATGTTTATTTCATTGTTAATGTTAAATTTTGAGCAATAGATACATATTTGGAGAAAGAATGAAAGGCAGAAGAAATGTGAAGATACTATTCACCAACACTCTTCTAAGCACTTTAAATATATTAAAGAATCCTAATTACAAATCTATCAAATAGGTATTCTTATCCTCATTTTGTGAATATTGAAAGTGATAATGAACTTCTATTTTTCTTACACAACCAAGATTTAGTTGCAGCTCTGTTTGTTTCCAAAGACCGAGCTTTAGGCTTTGATTTGAAGATGACCAAGAACCTGACAGACATGAGAAGATTAAAAACACTTAAATAAAGTCCCCATGGTTCCATAGACCTCTAACAAATGAAATGTGGAGAGTAAGATTACCTATGGCTCTTTTTTAGCAGATGATGTTTTTCTTTCTTTTCTTTTTTTCTTTTTTTTTTTTTTTGAGGGGTTTTTGCTATAGGGCCCGTGCACTCACCAGACAGACAGAGACAGAGAGACAGAAAGCGAGAAATTGACCTCAAGGGGGGATGACCACACTGCAATCCCTTCTCCTCCATTCTCCTCTCGGGATCTTGGGCACACACGCACACGCGCCCAGCATGAGTTTTAAGCCACTGGGTCTGGGACACGAACCGCGGTCGATTACATGGGAGTCCAGCGACATAGCGATTATGCTAACTGCTGGTCCCTGATGTTTTTCTTACCAGAGTCTGGAGGGAAAGCAACTGAAGAGTATAAAACAAGAGGTCCAAGTACTGGGGCATTAAGATATGTTGATATTCGTGGACATGATTCTCTTTTATTGTTTTTCCTATCAGGCAGACAGTGTGCATGAATTGCTGTGAATGATGACATGGCATAAAGAACAAGTTTTGGTATTTGAGATTCAAAAGACTAGGTCTAAGGAACAATAAAAATTAATGTATGCATAGATAAGAAATTTGGGGTAATGTGAATAAGAAATAAATTTTGTGTTCTGAGACAGGATCCTGTGGAATAGCAGGAAGGGAAAGGACAGAGGACATGAGGACTTTGAGAAGTCTGGAGAGCTTTACAGGCCAGAATGGAGCCAGCCACCAGGGACTGCAGCATCAAATCCTGCTTGCTGTCCAGGTCTCCAGCACTTCCACTCCCAGGTCCCTCACTAGAGCAGCAGCAGGCAGGACCCTTGTAAAGACAGAGTCAGAGAAACAACAAGATGAGAAATAGGCTTAGAGTCAGATCTGGTCTAATGGCCTGCATCGCTTTTTGCCATCAGCCTATCTGTTCTGGAGCCCTGCAAACTAGAAACGTGCAGAACACCAGCAAACTGTCCCTTGACACAAACACAATTTTCCATAAATAAATGAAATTCATGTTGAATTTGTTGCTTCTGGTGTTTTTGAACCAACCACTTACAAAGTAGGATGTCTTTACAAAGAACACAAGGTGACTTCAAAGTGTTTCTACGATAGCTTCCTGATTTCTCATAAAACTGTAGAAAATACAAAGCATCCCTGAAGTTCTTCAGAGAAATTCTCAGTGGAGGATTTGATATTAAATTTCTGCACAAAATCAAAGTCCTTACATTTCTCTTTGATAATACCCTAATATTTGAGTTGACTCAGGTTGTATATTATTTCCAAATAGTAACTATCACTTGTCTTTAGACATATTAAGAGCATTAATAGGCCCCCCAACATTTTGACAAATATTAAACAGAAAAATTCAAAAGAGTTAACTCTAAAGATCTACAAAATATGCATAGTTACTCACTACAGTATTACCACAGCAAAATATTAGAAACAATCTGGGGGGCCACCTGATGGTATAGCAGTTAACATTGCTGGACTTCCACACAGCCAAATATGGTTCAAGTCCTAGAACTGGTAGCTTGAAAAATCACACCAGGTGCATGTGTGCTTGCCCATGGTCCCGGGGGGAGAATGGAGGAGAAGGGATTGTGACATGGCCATCCTCCCCGGGGGTTATTTCTCACTTTCCCTCTCACCGTCTCTGTCTGTGTCTCTCTGGTGAACACAGGCCCTCTAAGGCAAAAACTTCTTTAAAAAGAAAAAGTATATGCCTATCCGTTGATGTTGGTTGACTAAACTGTATCTACACGATAGCACACTACACAGCCATCCAAAGGATGCTGATTTCTAGGAACTGACCTGGATATATTTTTAGATAGCAAAAGCAAACCACAAAGAGCATATGCATAGAGTATTAATTTATGTATGTGAAGAAGAAGGAGATATATCTACAATACATCAGTCACTTATCTGTATCTATCCAAGTGCTCTCATTTTTGTGAAAAGCAGCATAAGACGAATGAATCATTTAGGTACATGTATATGGTTCCTGTAGAGATGAGTGGGAATATGGTAAAGATTAGGGGTAGGTTGGTAACAATGGAAAATCTAACAGCTGCAACATTTGCAAAACTACTAACCCCCAAAATTTGCTATTTTCTCTTTATGAGTATGGTTGGACATATTATGAGATACTCGTATTTCCTTTGTTGTGAACTCTCTCTTCATATATTTGTCCATTTTTATTTGTGGTTGTTAGGTTTCGTACTACTGATTTGTAGGAGTTTTTCATAAGAAGAAAGTTAAGTCTTTCGTGATTTAAGTTGCAAGTATTTTCTCTAGTGTTTAAGGTTTTTTTATAGCATTTAGTTTCCCAAATAGATTATTCTTAGTACACTTGAGTAGTTATCAAATTTTCGTTTTAGTTTTGGTGGTTGGATTACATTTACAAAGATCATTTTTACTCAAGATGGTACTAATATTTTCTTCTAGTGAATTTCTGGTTTTGTATATATAAACCAACTGAAATTTATATAAGTATACGTGACCTGGGATAAAATTTAATTTTTCTCCAGATGGCTATCCTAATGTTTCAACACCATATATTTAATAATTTGTCTTTCCCCATTGTTAAATTCTTACATGTATTTAGGTCAATCTCCTACATATTGTCTCCTTTAATCCTTAAGGCTATCTTACAAGATAGGTATTGCTACAGATAAAGCTACTTGAGGTGGGGAAAACTTGGATGTTGGAACTAGGAAAACATGACAGCAATAGAATATGAATACAAAGACTTGCAGAAAATTTAGTATCGTGGCAAATGCATTTGTATTAGATAAAAGCTTCATAAATTAATAAATTTCACTGTATTTATTATAGCTCTAGCCAAAGGAAATAAATGCAGTAAATGCCTTGTTAAAAAAAAAAATACCATGTTATTGGCTAAATTATTAGTGAGCAGTGACCCTAATTAACAAGGTAATAACTTTCCGGCTTGCTGATGGGGCAGTTTTTTAGAACTCATCTGTGCCAGGTGAACCTTCCTTGCAGGATAAGAAAATGTATTCTACCTAGATGAATGTGAAAAACAAAAATATGTCTCAGCATGTATCACAAAGGTGCATGTTCTATTCCCTAGGCCTCCACCGAGCTCTGCTGTCTCCCATCCCCCAGTTGAAGGGGCAGTGGGAAACCTGCCTTTATTAAGAGGCTGATACATTTAATATCTCTCAAGGAGAATCAGTTCTGGAAGTCTCTGCTGCTTATTCCCTTCAACATCTTCTTTGTTTTAGCCTCTGGCTCTTGGGCACCCAGTGAATTGACTTCCAAGATGCTGATTATCCAAATTTCTTTCTTTGCTCCCTAAGAAATCAGTCTTTATAATGATGTAACCCAGAGCACGTTGGAGTCTGATTTCCTCAAACAGGGAGCAAGCAAGAGGGTTTAGCTTTGCATGATTACTGAAAGCTGAATGCTGTCCGGTGTTCTTCTGATTTTCATTTTCCAAGGTTTATGTTAGGGAAAAGAGGTCAAGGAAGGTCAACTCCATCCACGCTGGTGATCCCACACTGCACATTGATCTGAACAGGCAAGGGCAGAAGATTTAGCTCTGACGTAAATGTGAATAAGAAGGCAACTGATATGGTCTTAGGGGTTAGTAATAAAATGTAAACACACTGAAACCCACTCACTTATATTTTAATAGAGCAATGGTATAAGAAAAGTGACGTATTAATTCACTTCTGAATTCAACAACAATAACAAGAAGCCCTGTTTCTCAGTGTCTTCTTTTCTGAAAATTATTAGTCTCGATTCAAAAATAATATCTTCTGCTTCCCCAAAAGTTTCATTAAGAGGTGAGCTCTAAGAAGTCTGAGGTAGGCTCAGATTCAAATCAGCCCATCAATCCATGAATCAATATCAGAGATTCCAATAAAATAAAATATTGACTCAGACAAGGTTCCCTTCAGAGAATAATCTGATGTTCTCATCTTTTCCTGGTTCAGTAATTTAGGAAAACATGAGGTGTGACTATAAAGTAATGGTACTGATTCCACTTGTCACACATAAAAATCAACTTTGTCATTTATATCATTCTAGTCATTTATATAAGCTGGGACCTTGTCACTTAAATAAATTGGTACACTTTGAGGGGGAAAAAGACAATTTTTGTTATGGGTTATAACTCAGGGTAAATTAATATTGAGGCTGATCGAATTCATTGCTCCCGTAAATTAGTAGATGGGGTTTGATTTTAGTTTTAGAGTTTCATGTGTTCATCCTGAAATGTATCAAGGGTCTTCCATGAGCAACGCTGTGTAGTGTGTGTATACATGTGTGTAGGCATGTACCTGGGTTAGTTGGAGGAAAATGGGACTGCAGAAGGATAAAGCATGGAAAGCTACTATAGACACTGGAGACAGTGTGGGAGGAGGGTAGAAAATGGGGGAAGTTGAGGCTGGCAGGTGATGTGGTGGTTAAAGGAACTGGATTCCCACATGGCCAACTGCAGTTCAAGTCCTAGACCTGGAGGCTTGCTTTCTCTCTTTCTCTCTGTCCCTCTCCGATCAAATTTAAATAAATAAATAAATAAAGTATAAAAAGAGAAAATGAGAGAGAAGGAATCAAGGAAGAAAACAAAGAAGCAAAACATTTAAGGGACACAAAAACGGAAAATTATCTGCTGATCTTTATAATGATGTAACCCAGAGCACGTTGGAGTCTGATTTCCTCAAACAGGGAGCAAGCAAGAGGGTTTAGCTTTGCATGATTACTGAAAGCTGAATGCTGTCCGGTGTTCTTCTGATTTTCATTTTCCAAGGTTTATGTTAGGGAAAAGAGGTCAAGGAAGGTCAACTCCATCCACGCTGGTGATCCCACACTGCACATTGATCTGAACAGGCAAGGGCAGAAGATTTAGCTCTGACGTAAATGTGAATAAGAAGGCAACTGATATGGTCTTAGGGGTTAGTAATAAAATGTAAACACACTGAAACCCACTCACTTATATTTTAATAGAGCAATGGTATAAGAAAAGTGACGTATTAATTCACTTCTGAATTCAACAACAATAACAAGAAGCCCTGTTTCTCAGTGTCTTCTTTTCTGAAAATTATTAGTCTCGATTCAAAAATAATATCTTCTGCTTCCCCAAAAGTTTCATTAAGAGGTGAGCTCTAAGAAGTCTGAGGTAGGCTCAGATTCAAATCAGCCCATCAATCCATGAATCAATATCAGAGATTCCAATAAAATAAAATATTGACTCAGACAAGGTTCCCTTCAGAGAATAATCTGATGTTCTCATCTTTTCCTGGTTCAGTAATTTAGGAAAACATGAGGTGTGACTATAAAGTAATGGTACTGATTCCACTTGTCACACATAAAAATCAACTTTGTCATTTATATCATTCTAGTCATTTATATAAGCTGGGACCTTGTCACTTAAATAAATTGGTACACTTTGAGGGGGAAAAAGACAATTTTTGTTATGGGTTATAACTCAGGGTAAATTAATATTGAGGCTGATCGAATTCATTGCTCCCGTAAATTAGTAGATGGGGTTTGATTTTAGTTTTAGAGTTTCATGTGTTCATCCTGAAATGTATCAAGGGTCTTCCATGAGCAACGCTGTGTAGTGTGTGTATACATGTGTGTAGGCATGTACCTGGGTTAGTTGGAGGAAAATGGGACTGCAGAAGGATAAAGCATGGAAAGCTACTATAGACACTGGAGACAGTGTGGGAGGAGGGTAGAAAATGGGGGAAGTTGAGGCTGGCAGGTGATGTGGTGGTTAAAGGAACTGGATTCCCACATGGCCAACTGCAGTTCAAGTCCTAGACCTGGAGGCTTGCTTTCTCTCTTTCTCTCTGTCCCTCTCCGATCAAATTTAAATAAATAAATAAATAAAGTATAAAAAGAGAAAATGAGAGAGAAGGAATCAAGGAAGAAAACAAAGAAGCAAAACATTTAAGGGACACAAAAACGGAAAATTATCTGCTGATGATAATGTGTATGGTAATATCTTTAACTAGATTAATATGTAGTGTATTCATACTGGAAAAATTTATTTTGTAAGTTCTAATAACAAATAGCAATTGAATTAAAATAATAATAAATTTTATCTTATAAAAATAAGGAAATCAAAGTTTGCAATCTAGTGAAACAGGGAAAAGTTGATGACTTCTCTATTCAAAGCTGTGTGACCTCTGGCAAGTTATTTAGTTTCTCTCTGCCTATGTCTTCATCTATAGAATGGGAATAATGGCAACTATCTCATATGCTTAGTTTGAGGCTCAACTGAGTGCTCAAATGTAAAGTGCTGAGCACAGCCAAGGTCGGACTTGATCGTAGTAACTGTGGTACCACTATAACCTGGCAGAGTGGTGGTGTTGCATTTTACAGAAATGTTGCAATCAGTTTTTAAGGGCTTTATTTTGGAAGCAAGAGACACCTTGACATTTGAAATTCAACTATATTGTTTCACAGGAAAAAAAAAAAAAGAAAAACAGGTCTATAGAGGTGCTATGACTTGACTGGTGTTAGCGACAGCAAGAGGCCTAGGAAAAATGTAGTCTCCTAACACTTTGCCTCATTTGTGTAATTATGGGGAAGGAGGAGACACTTTGCCCTTTCCAGGGGGTTACTCAAAAAAACCAGTGAATGAATGCTGTCAAAGCCGTTTGAGACACGCAAAGGGTAGACATTAAGTAAAGTCAGTCGCCAGTCAACAGCATTTATTGATTTATTTCTGTGTGAAGAGCATTGTATTATGTGCTGAATGGGAATGTTGTATTCTTATTCTTTAAGGCCTAGAAGTTGACCTGGTAGAGGTTGACCTGAATTTTTCTGTAAAAGCTTTCTCGAGATGGCTGCTTAAGCAGCTATTAATCGAAAGAGAAAACACCATTCCCAACACCTCTAACTCCTCAACTTCACTGGTGTTCTGGGTGTGTCTCCGGACAGGTCGTGTCCTTTGCCTGTCTGTCTCTACCATGTCACTTGCCACAGACTAGAAAAAGACTCTTAATCCTGAAGTATAGTCTAAGAAAATATGCTGTACTGTGTTTTTCTTAAACACTTTGTACCGTACAATAAAAAAAAAAGCTACCAGTATTTTTACATGATATATTTTCAAATTTATTACCCCCAAATTTTAATATCTAATGGTATCCAATGTCTTTGATTGTATTCAGATATTTTCCTGCAAAGTAGAGCCAAATCTCTAATAAACATCCTGATTCCTAATATGAAAGTTGCAAGGATTTTTGCACTTGCCTCTGTCTCTACAATAGGCCTCTTATGTTATCAGAGAGGAGGTGATAAATTTGGCATTCTAGCAGAGCTGCAGGCACCCAAGCACCAATGGGGCAGAAACACTTCAAAGAGTCCTAGGCAGCAACTCAGAAAGTGCACTTCCAAGCGTTCCCTCACTAGCTTCTGTGTTGGTGCTTGAGTCTGGTTGGTCTTCACTAGCAAGGGCTTAGGTTTTTGCTTATGAGATGACTGGCAAGAAAGAGGCCTCCATGCCAGACTTCTCAGTGGGGCTGCAACAGTGTAAGTGGGATTAGAAATAAATAGATAGATGATAGAAAAATATAGACACAGAGATAAGAGGATACGTAGACAGATACGTCGCAATACAGACAAAACAGGGAGGAATGAAATCGAGTGGATTACAAGTAAGGGATAAATATATTGGGTTGCTGGAAAAGTCATGACACATCTCTGCATAAAAGAACATGGAAAAATACATCATGACTTTTCCGATGACCCAATACTTTCCGCTTTTAGAAAAAAGTACAAAGTAAAGCTCTCATTGTTACCAAATACATTTACTCTAATATCTTTTATACTTCTGCTATAGTTTCCTCTGCTTCAAAAAATAGTATTTAGGAGTTATTAAACAGATGAGTAACAGATATAGGAAACAGGTCAATAAATGTAGATAAGAAAAACAATTGTATAATGTTTCTATGAAATTTTACATTGCTTATTGTTTGTTATTAATATTTCTATTCTATGGCAGTTGGTCTTTAGGCCAGAAGATGAAGAAATCCTTCCTTTCCTGGGAATCTAAAACATTTCTGGAAAAGGGGGTTTTCTCTCTACTTAAGGTTTTCTCAATACCTTATAGCAGAGCTCTAGGGGAGGAAAGAGGGGTGGGCTTTGTTAAAGCCAATCTGGGAAAAATCATTATGCCTTTTCACTCAATTCTTTAAAAATCTAGTCTACAAGGATCTTGTTACCACCCCATCCTAATAATACTTGTTCTATAATACAACTGCCATTTATGTAATTATCTATGTCAATAATAATAATATATACATGAATTAATACAACTCAGTGGGCTGAAACTTTGTGCCTGAAATCAAGCAAGTAGCTTTCTAGTCTCTATTTCATTCGAATTCAAAGTTTATTTAAGAAATCTGCCACACTGTACATTAATAAAATGGGGCATGCCTTAGGCTTTCCAACTCTATTTCATTCACTTAATCGTCCATAACGCACGCATCTGAGAAATCCAAAGATGGTGAGAAATATCCCACATTCCTCATTTTTAGCATTCATAAAGCTTCACACGTAGGTTCTCTCCCCCCACCCCTGCCTCCTATGATTCAGTCACTTCATATTGTAATACTTTGTTGATTATTGATTTTTGGTTAAGGTTGGAGCCCAGTACAACCGTGTGAGCAATTCACTGCCTTCAATTTGATGGTACGCTGCCGCCTGCCCACTCCATATTGACAGGCATCCTCCTACTTTCTGATTGGTGTTGGTTGGCTGATGAACACGCAGGAGGAGATCATGACCTTTTCTCTTATCTGGACAGCTCTTAGCTTCACAAACATTTTTTTGCTGCAGGGTGTTATTAACAACAGGGTGATAGAACAAAGAAATGAAGAGATGGGAAGCACATCAATGTATGAAATTTTCTTTATTAGGACACCCTTGAGGACCAAGGGGGGTCTAATTATAAAGGTGCTGCCTCTCTCCTCCTTAGAATAACAGATTTTACACACACGTGTGCACGCACATGCACACATGCTCTAATGAGGTCATGATTTGAAAATTAAGGGTTACTTTTTCCCTTATCCAAGGGAGTTTGCAGCTCTGCCTTCACTAGAAACCAGTTTATATAAATAGAAAAAAGAAGAGAAGTAATTGAATTTATCATACAGCAATCATGAGTTAAGACAAGACACATTATAATTAGATGCAGCATGTTGGTGATTAAATTTTAATGAGTTCATTTCTCCTATATTTGAAGGGTGTGTAAGTTCAGCTCTGTGGGATTACTTAGGGCAAAGGTGTTAGACACATAGGCAAATTATTACTAGACTGGGTTTGTGAGTCCTCCTTGTTTCTTGGGTCTTGGATCTGAATTTAAGGGCCCTTGAAGTATAGAGAATCCAGACATTTTACGATGAAACCCTGTCTTTAGATTCTAACAGATCTATTTCATATTTCCTAAGCATCTCTGAAGCAAAATTTTGAGCTAAATGTGTGAAGGATATCTTGAGAGAATATTTTGCCTTTTCTTTGAGTGGGTTAAATTCAAACTAAAATTACCCAGGTCACTAGGTTTATGCTGGGGCATTTTAGTTGACCAGTATTCTCAATAAGAAGAAGCTAAAGAAATATAAAATCACCATAAGAAAAATTATTGAGCAAGGATCTATGTAACTAAAGGATTCTACTATCAGGAATAGCCTGAGATAATTGTAACATAGTATCTCTGTGACCTTAAGTATTCCAGTCTAGTCATTCCATTTTAATTGACACATAACTGTACAAATTTATGGGAAACCATGTGATTTTTTTCAGTACAAGAAAAAGATGCGCCCTGATCAAATCAGGTAATTAGTATATCTATTATCTCAAACATTGAGCATGACTTTGTGTTGGGAACATTCAAAATCCTCCTCTTTAGCTATTCTGAATCATACAACAAAATATTACTAACTGTGGGGACCAGCAGTTAGCGTAATGGCTATTTTGCTGGACTCACATGTAGTCGACCAGGGTTCAAGTCCCAGACCTGGTGGCTTAAACTCATGCCAGGCGTATGCGCGTGCACCCCCAAGATCTCGAAAAGAGAATGGAGGAGAAGGGATTGCGGTGTGGCCATCCCCCCGAGGGGTGATTTCTCGCTTTCTGTCTCTCTGTCTCTCTCTCTCTGTCTTTCCGGCAAGTGCATGTACCCTATAGCGAAAACCTCTAAAAAGAAAAATAAAATTTACTAACTGTAGTTACCTTCTGTGCTAAAGACCACTAGAGCTTATTCCTCTTATCTAACTTCAAACTAGGCATTTCTATTGACTTTGTTTCTCCTCTGAATAACCACTCTCTCTCTTGCTTTTAAAACTCAAGTCCTAATAGAAATGTAGGATGATGTGAAAACCACCCGAAGTATGTTAAAAAAATAAATAAAAACTTATGTTTAAGTTTTGGAGGTATAAAATGCTATCTAAAAGCACTAACTTCCTTTATTTTATTTGATTCCCTTAAGTAAAAGATGTGCAGATGTGCAGTTGGATAGTTTTTTTTTTTTTTTTTCCTCCCTCACATTTTGTTTAAGATAAAATCCCCTCTGGCTCAAAAACATCCACCATATGTCAAAAATACTTGAAAATAGAGATTTAAAATGGAAACACAATACAGCCTTAACCCTAATAGTCCCAGCAGGACTTGACCAATAAATATAGAGTAGTTTTTTTAAGGGGGGGGGGAGGTGGTGGTGATTTGAAATTCTAATCAGTATTATTTTGCATTTCTGTATTGTATTTCATCTAAGTGTCTCAAGCACTATATCAGCATTAAATCTCATACTGCTATATACAGAGAGAATGTTTTTTTCCTCTGGGATGAGTGTATCATTTTTGGCGAGCATATGTAGGCAAAGAAAATGTTTTTAAGGCAGTGTTGGGCCTGAAGTCATGCCACTATGAGAATTGTCTCCTGGTCTCTGATACAGCATCTTCTACCCTCCCCAGAGATCATCATTATGTACAGAAATGTAGGAGTTTAAAGCAAACAAGGTGAGCCCAATTACCAATGCTATTCACTGATTTATTAACTTTTTTTTTTAAGAGAGATTTTTGCAATAGGGTATGTGCACTCACCAGAGACAGAGAGAGAGAAAGTGAGAAATCACGCCCCCCAGGGGGGATGACCACACTGCAATCCCCTCTCCACTCAGGATTTCAGGGATGCATGTGTATGTACCCAGAAACCCAGCGTGTGTTTCAGTCTGCCAGGTCTGGGACTCAAACTGCAGTCGGCCATGTGGGAGTCCAGCTCCTTAACCACTTCACTACCTGCCGGCCTTGAGTTACTACTTTTAAGTGAAGGAAAAACAGCTTTTTGTTTTCAGTCTGGCACTGGGTTACTGGGAATTTTCTATTAGCTGTCATATAACATCTTTCTACTAAAGTTATATGATTGTTGCTCAAAATTTTGACCTTAAAGCATAACCCTGACATGTTCCTGAATCACTAAAGTGGGACTCTCTATATTCATCAGTGTTCTCAAGTCTCTTGTATTTCACAGTACTTAAAATTCTTCCTGAGCTGGTCACATGGGTGAGATGCACGGATACTGCCCATTAATGAGAGACCTGGATTAACCCAAATCCTCTATTTCTCTGATGAGGCTAAAAACAGATACAGCATAAGTATACCGAGCTGTGTGAGACTAAATCATAACATGGGAGAAACAGGAAACACCATTTTTCTTATGATTTATCCATTGTTTAAGGACCCTAGACCTACCAAAGACAAGAAATTTGAGAACTGGGCTTTGTCTTTTTTTTTTTTTTTTTCTTGGTTTGGAGAGGTTTTTGTATAGAGCACTTGCGCTTGCCAGACAGACAGACAGAGACAGAGAGATAGAAAGCAGGAAATCACCCCCCGGGGGGATGGCCACACTGCAATCCCTTCTCCTCCATTCTCCTCTCTGGATCCTGGGCATGCACACACCCACCTGGGGTGAGTTTAAGCCACTGGGTCTGGCACTTGAACCGTGGTCGACTATGTGGGAGTTCAGCGACTTAGCCATTACACTAACTGCTGGTCCCTGGGCTTTGTCAAAAATATAGTCTTGGGTCAGCAGGTGGTATAGTTAAGGTGCTGGATCTCACATGGCCAACTCTGTGGTTTTAGTCCCAGATCTGACAGCTTGAAAATCTCACCAGGTGCGTGTGCATGCATGCCCAAAATCCTGAAAGGAGGCCAAAGAAGAGATTACAACACGGCCATTCCCCTGAGGAATATTTCTCACTTTCTCTTTCTCTCTCTGGTGAATGCACGCACCTTATATTAATAAATGATATATACATAATTAAATAATATATATTATATACATATTATATAGTATATATATATAGAGAGAGAGAGCGCAAGAGAGAGACAGACAATTAATCAGTCTGTGGAAAGCTCCCAAGGCTACCCTAAATAAACTCTATATTGGCCATTACCCACCTAATTAGCAGGTTTTACCAGCCAGATATGATTAGGATTTGTTTTAATGACTATATAGCAGGTTGAATCATGTCTTCTCAAATTTTTGTCTCTTAGAAGCCTCCAAACATGCCCATATTTGGAAATAGGGTCTTTGAAGATGAAATTAAGATGACGTCACACTGAACCAGGATGGGCCGAAGTCTACTGACCGGTGACCCTTTTTTTTTTAATTTTTAATTTTTAAAATTTTTTTTGAGAGGTTTATGCTACAGGGCATGTGTGCTAGCCAGAAAGAGAGACAGAGAGATAGAAAGTGAGAAATCACCCCCCCAGGGTGGATGGCCACATCGCATTCCCTTCTCCTCCATTCTTCTCTTAGGATCTTGGGCACACACGCACATGCACCACCAGGTCCAGGACTCGAACCGTGGTTGGCTACATGGGAGTTCAGCAGCATAGCCATTACGCTAACTGCTGGTCCCCTAGTGACCCTTTTGAAAAGAGGACAGGACATGGAATGACACAGAGAAGACATGGCTGCGTGCTCAAGGAGCAGAGATTGGTGGGGTGTGGCTACAAGCCAAGAAATGCCAAGGATTTCTGGCAACCACCAGAAGCTGGGAGAGAGGCAAGGGATGGTTTTTGGCTCAGAGTCTTCAGAATCAACCCCACTGCCACCTAGATTTCAGAATACTGGCTGTGAAAGGATAGCTTCCTGTTGTCTTCAGCAACCGTGTGTAGTAATTTGTTAGAGCAGCCGTAGGAAATGAACACAGACTGTATCTTCACTATGATAAGTAATATTTATTGGGTCTTCTGTGCCAGATTGTTTTGTGTAGTACCTTATCTAATCCATATAACAATCTATGGAGGAAAATGTCAAGATTATTGATCCCATTCACAGGTGAGGAAAGCGACAAGAGCTAAGATTCAAACCCAGTTCTCTCTGCTATCAGTATTTGTTCTGCAAATTACACACACACACACACACACACACACGCACACACACACACACACACAAAAGGTAATATCAAAGATTAAAAAACAAAAATCTGGGACCACCAGATGGTATAATGGCTGAACTCCCATGTAATCGACCACGGTTTGAGTCCCGGACCCAGTGGCTTAAACTCGCACCAGGCTTGTCTGTGTGCGTACCCAAGATCCCGAGAGGAAAATGGGGGAGAAGGGATTGCGGTGTGGCCATCCCCCATGGGGGGTGATTTCTCACTTTCTGTCTCTCTTTCTTTCTTGCAAGCGCAAGTGCCCTATAGCAAAAACCTCTCCAAAAAAATAAATAAATAAATAAAAATAATTAATTAAAAAATAATAACAAAAACAAAACCCTGTGGAGCTATACAGTGGCACAGCAGTATCACAGCCAGACTCACATGGGAAAGATTCCAGATCCGTGCCCTGGGATCTCCCCAGGCATTCTGGGCCCGTGTGTGCATGCCCATCACCTGGGCCAGCTAATACTGGGGGTGAGTCATGACCTGAAGACCTTGGCAGGTTGTCCCCTCAGCTGTCTACCTACCTTCTCTCTCTCTCCCAGGAGTAAATAAACTTTTACAATATAATAATGGAATAAAATCTGAAAAGATTTATCTCGGGGTCAACATGAATCTCCTTTTATACCTAAGTCCACAATACAACGTAATCACAAGCGAAGTTGAACATGACGAGCCAAATGTACGGAGACCTCGGTTGTCAGCCTTGCCCTTCTAATGTATTTCATGAACCACAGAAGTGGATATTTTGGCAAACTTTCTAACAGGAAATGGAACAAAAAGGGATTTTTTATTTATTTATTTTGCTTAACTGTTTACCAGAAGACTGTATCTCTCTGCTGGGTTAATTGGAATTTTATTGTATTTATGGACCTAGTTCTTTTCTCCAGGGAAAACTGACAAGTCAATTTACATATTGAAGGAGAAAAGTGCCCCCCACCCCCTTCCCTTTCTCAGGCGCCATGGTATAGCATACCGCTGTTATTTCTGTGCAGAGGGCTGGCAGCGTAGCCCCAAAGGGCCACAACACTGTCATTTCCAAGACTTTTGTTTCACTAACCTTGAAATAACCTAATGTGTCTTTTTCTGGCAGCCGTTCAACCTCACTTCAGCTGAAAGCAGCTTTCAGAGAAATAAAGGAGGCATTTGTTCAACATTCAACAAACATTTACTGAGCACCTATTACATAAAAGCCTACCCATAGTGTTAGATTATTGACATATGCAGAAATAACTACTACATGATAATGTAGAAATAAAAGACATGCAAAGAAAAATGTTACAGGTATTTGTAGAAAAGTCTGTAGAAAGAGGGCGAATGGGAAAAGCTTCATGGGAGAGGACAATTAAGAGTTTAGTCTTTGGAGCTGTGTGTGACTTAACCATGTGAGACAGGAAGAAAAGATGGTCATGAGGGGATATAAGAATAGGTAAAGAGGTTTCTATATTTTTAGATTTTTGTCATAGAGCATGTGCACTTACTTGAGAGAGAGAGAGAGAGAAAGTGAGAAATCACCCCCCAGGGGAGATGACCATGCCACAATCCCTTCTCCTCCATTCTCTTCTTGAGATTTTGGGCATGCACGCACACGCGCCCAGTGTGTTTTCCAAGTACTTGGGTCTGGGACGGGAGCTGTGGAGTCGGCCGTGTGGGATCTAGCACCTTAACCACTTCTGCCACCTGCTGGCCCAAGAGAAAGGGTCCTTATACAGTTGCTCCTTACAATGAAAAGGACAATCTTTAATACACTGAATAACAAGTGTTTGCTTTAATTGAAAGAATTATTTATTTTATTTTATTTATTATTTTTCTTAAAATTTGACTGGGGCAGGGGGGAGGGAGCGATAAAGCAAGCCGCTAGGTCTGGGACTCAAACTGCGGTCGGCCATGTGGGAGTCCAGTGCTTTAACCACACGCCACCTGCTGGACCCCACAACAAGTTTTTGAATGCAGGAACTTATCAGTAAGTTTTTGTCTTCAGGATCTATCACAAAGTAGCTGCTTAAAAAGAGACATGTATTTGAGTAGCCAATATATGCACTAACAAGTCATGAACATTATGTTGTAAAGAGAAAAGTAAATGAAGACATCATTTCGCTTTCAAAAGCTCGAGAAGGAAGCAAGGGCTTTTGGAGCTAAGGCAGAACCAGCCCCGCCATTCTTTGAGGTTAGACAACAGCTAGTGCTCCCTTCCCTCTTCCGTACCACTTCACCCTCGGAGGCTTGCCATCCAAATGAGAGCTCCTCCCTCCCTGAAACAATCTGGAAGCAGAAAAGAATAGAGTCAGAAAGTGGTGATCCAGATAACAAGGCCACAGAAGACACAGGCTGAGAAGGAGGGGCAGGGCTGCCTCGTCTGGAAATTTGCCTAGCTGTGGAAATATGACCTGTGAAAAGAGGAAGCCCTGCTGAAGCTTTCTTTTGTTGGTTGGTTGGTTGGTCGATTTTCAAAAGAGAGAGGTTTTTGCTATAGGGCGTGTGTTCTTGCCATAGAGACAGAGAGAGTCAGAAATAAAGAAATCCCCTCCCAGTGGGGGATGGCTATGGCACAATCCTTCTCCTCCAGTCTCCTCTCAGGATTTTGGGCACACATGCACACGTGCCTGGTGTGACTTTTAAGTTACTGGGTCTCGGACTCAAACTGTGGTTGACTATGTGGGAGTCCAGTGAGCATTATGCCATCTGCTGGTCCCACCTTGCAGAACTTTTAAGTCACTTTCTAAGACCAAGTTTATTTTTAGGTAATTTTTTTCTTTTATTATTTTTTAGCAACAGACTCCAAGTGCAGGGAAGTATTTAGAATTCATAACAAAATAAATAAGGGTTTCTAAGTTTCAGACTATTTCACTCTCTTTCTCTTTCTAATTTTCTATAGGGTTCATGCTCTTGTCAGAGAGAGATGGGTAGGGAGAGGAAGGGAGGAGTGAAAAGCACCTCCCAAGGGAAATTACCTTAATGCAATCCATGATCCCCCATTCTCTTGGGATTTGGGGCATGAACACATATGCACCTGGAACATTTTCCAGACCACTGGGTCCAGGACTCAAACTGTGCAGTCGGCCATGTGGGATCCAGTGGCCTTAACCACCACACCACTGGCTGACCCTAATATTTTCGTGTTTTGTTGATAAAACTCAGTGTGGGCAAAAGAACAGTGAATCCAGTGTCTGGTGTGTTAATCAATGGTGAGGGAGAATAATTAATGAGAATAAATAAGAGCCTTGTCTACTGGGGAAACACAAGTGACTTGTTCCATAAACAGACAAGTCAGCATGATCCAGCCCATTAATTCGCACGGGGCAACCTCCAGTTCATATCAGACTATATGATTTCCCACATTTTGGCACTTAAATTAAAGGTGCTTCCAGTGAGCTTTTGGGCAGTTGGATAAGAAATCTCATACAAGTCTGAACCATTTCAAACTCAAGAAAATGCATGAATAACAGTGTCACAATAAAGACCAGGAATCTTGAACTCCATAGGCAACATGGGCCAGAGGAAGGAAAACCCTGGGCAGGGTACAGGCCCTCAAACCACCAGAAGAGGCTTCTGTCTCAATGATCTACCATTCAAAAATGTGTCCCCATGAGGCCAGACAGTAGCACAGCTGTAAAACACAAGGCTCTGCTGGGCTGACCCACGTGGGGAGGTTCTGTGTTTCAGCGATCATCCTGCATACACTGGGCCTGCACATGCCCATAATCTGGGGCTGGCTAGGGATAGATTGTGGCATCAAGAACTTGTTGGGGGTAATATCTCTCTCTCTGTCTCTGTCTCCCTCATTCATGAGAGGAATAAATAAACTTCAAAATACATGTTCTTCCAACCCAAAGTGAAGACATCCAAAAATGTAATAATGAAGGTATCAAGGGCGTGAAACAAGAACCCAGGGATTCAATGACCAACTCTGGCTTCACCACTCCTCAGCAGAATGACAAGAAAGGCAAATCAGCATCTGTTCTCCTCCAGGCCACTTGCTATTGTTTCCCGCTTTTATTCTCTACGAGTCAGTTTTCCCATGCATAAAAATAGAGATGGTGAAGTTTCCTCTGCTTATTCTCAGGAGCTTTGTGAATTCTGAGGGAGCCTTGCGAAGCTGCAAAGACCATCTATGCGGTGTTTGGGGGATGCCTTTGTTTGTCTGGTCTGACTCAAGCTATGATGAAGGTAGAAATGTCCTCCCAGGAAATTCCAACTCATGAAAAGGATGAACGCAAGGTTGAAAAATTGCTCATGGCTATTGCCTTTATTTCTTCCTCTTTTGTACTTTCATACTTTCACCTTTGTGTTTTTTTCATAAAGTCACTGACTATAACTTCAGGTGGCTTAACCTGATCCCAGTCTCCTAGTCTCAGTCCGATCCCACAGCAAACTTCAACTCTCACGGCAATGACAGTGCTACCCGTTGATGAGCACTTAGACACCCATCGGTGTCAAGCACAATGCCAAGTACTTCTCATACAGCCTCTCATTTACCTCTCCCAACAGCTCTGTGGAGTAGTCGCTACTATTCCCATTTTACAGATGACAAAGACGAGACAAAGAAAGGTTAAGAAACTTGCCTAAGCTAACAGAGTTTAAATGCTAGAACAGGATTATGAATCCAAAGCCATAAGAGTGAAAACTTCTGTGCCTTTATTCACCAGGCCGTACGGCCTCCAGGATTCTCACTCTGCCACTGCACAGCCAAGCTTAGGTTTCTGCTGACAAAACTGCAACCCAAAGAATGGTGCCAGGTGACCCAGCAAGAACAGCTATGACCACACTGGGCAGCATTAGCTCTGCACAGTTTAAGTCCTCCATCTTCCTTCAGGGCCACCAGCATTGGTACCTGGGTAGTGTTTACTCAAGCTGCACTTGTGTCCTCTTTGACAAGAAGAGTGTGCATAAGGAGCACAAGGGAGGTTCAGGTACTTCCAGCAGGACCTCAGCCCCAGGAGGCGGCCATCTCTGCCATGCTTTTCCACTGAACAGGGATAGCACATGAGTTGCTGCTTCCTCCAGAAGGCCATCTGAGGTAATGGCTCAAGCCCAAGGGAAAGGGAGAAACTCTTGAGCAGCAGAGATTAAGATTCACCAGAAGCAACAGAACCTGCTGGGAAGAGTATGGTTCACTCCATCCTGTGCATGTTCACTCCATCCTGTCCAGTCTACTTGTTCTGAGCAATTCTCAGCCTGTGCTTCAAATGAGTTCCAGGACTTGTGCCCTCCACATTCCTGCCTTCCTGAATCTATGCCTGGGAAAGGTACCCAAGGACCTTCATGGACCTTATATGGGCCCTAATTTGTTATTT
>NW_006160090.1:639764-661310 GCF_000334495.1 Tupaia belangeri chinensis
GTGATTCCTGGCTTCCCTTAACTGTCCATTATTTAAACTCATTTCATCTACTGAGTCTACATTCCCATATCTAAGAAATTGGTATAATAATGTTACCTTCCATGATTACTTCTCTGGGTTATTTTAAAAGTTCTACATAATATTAAAAGGATTTTTAAATAAGGTAACATTATACATTGAAAAAAAGACAGCTTTCAACAAGTTTGTGGTTGTCCCAAGTTTATCACTTTGATTCTTAGTTGTTGGCAATTCTCAAACTAATTCTAAGTTCACAAGACAGCTACACATATGACCCCAAATGATTACATTCATGCCCATATTTTTAAGTCAAATTGAATCAACAAAATGCCTAAGTAACCAAGAAGATTATCTGCTTGACTGACACAGGGTCCTGAAAATATTTTTTTTATATGACATATTGAGTTTAAATAAACTTTTCTTAAACATGTGACTCTAGAAATGGCCAAGAAGCTGCTGCTCTTAAATCAAATTTCGTGATCAAATACTAGGTTTGGATGTGACATTCATGTGACATCTGTAATAGCTGAGGTTACTTAAGGGATCGTAATGCTTTGTGATAGTATTTAAGAAGAAAAACACAAAAATGCAGAGCCACATCAACTTTACAGTGTGAACCACACACATCTAAAATTACCCCCAAAGAACTAGTGCACCGAAACTCTTCCAAAAAGAATGAAGCACACATCCAAAAAAACACTATGGTTGCATGTGAACTGTACATTTCAAACATCATTACTTATTTTCTGAAATAACACATATGTTACTAGTATTAATTTGCCATGTTAATAAAATAGATGTCATATTGCTTTACTCTTCCAAATCAAATCTCAGATCTGGTAATCAACCCCTACACTCCACAGTGGAGAGCAGGAAAGCCAACTTCTGTTCGTATCAGTGAGCTTTTCTCAGTCTTTCTAAGGGGGTAGGGAAGAATATGAGGCACTTGTGACATCAGAGAAGAGCAGCTCTTCTAACCCTGGCCCAGGGCCACCATCGCTGAGGTGTCATCGTCCACGACCATGTAGGACATGTCATGACAACAGACCCTCCTTCCTCTGTGCCAAGTGAGGGCACCCAGATGGCCACCACAAAAGCAGTAGCTCATAATTCACTACTGGAACAAACCTCCCTAGCTCTCATGCCTGCCTCTAGTTAAACCACTTCCTTCCCTCCCACTCCTAGAGATCGTTCTCTTTAAGGACAATCCGATTTCACTGGAAAAACAAACAAACAAACAAACAAACAAACAAACAAAATCATCTTGACTCTGCCACATATGGCTTGTCTCCTGGACAGGGGGTTTGGTATCCTTCCCTGAGCCTTTTCTGAAAACAAGGGTAAAATAGAAATTCATGTTACTATCAGCTCCCTGCCACGTATGCAAGTCACCTAGCCCAATGTCTGGTGTATCAAAGTACCCTCAAACAATCCATTTCATCCACTACCATCGTTTCAGACGATGGTTACATGTTTTTGGCACTGGAAATGAGACTCAGTCTAATGCAGACATGAAGTTGAGGAATGACTGTAACTAAGGTAATACTAAAAATAATTGAAGGTCTATAAAATTCAGTCACCATCAATCAACAGAGGTTGTCCATAGCTTTGGGTCCAAAAGGTCCTCTCCTTTGCTTAGCTGCCCTAACTGCTGATGTGCTGGAGGTTGGGGAGGCTGAGGCAAGGGAGGGGTGGGACAACAGGGAACCTGGGCTCGGGCTATAGCTATTGCCAACCAGAACATGAACACTTCAGTATTTCAGCAATTACAGAGCCATACCAGTGCAAATCAGCTGACCATCGGTGCTGTTTACATAACAAAAATATCACTGAACCTCTGAGATTTGGACAACTGGCTTGCCTTTGAAGAGTGACTAACGTCAATACTCACAGTGCTGAGATAGCCTGTTGGCATGGAAGCTTTTTACCTGAGCCCTAACCAGCTGGACGAGTTCTTAGAGGGTTTTCAGGGAAGAGGAAAAGCATAGATAAAGACAGTAAGGCTAGAGAGGGCAGAGTTTTAACCAAGAGGAACAATTATCAGTGTAATTTCATTATTAACAGGAGGGAGAAACATTACCGGCCTTGCACAAATCAGTGATTAGGCTGGTAATGTTTTTAAAAAAGAATTATTTAACTTTCTTTCTTTGTTTCAATTTGACCAGAGAGGGACAGAGAGAGAGAGAGAGAGATAGAAAGTGAGAAAGCAAGCCACCAGGTCCCAGACTTGAACCATGGTCGGCCATGTGGGAATCTAGCACCCTTAACCACCACGCCACCTGCTGGTCCCTTATGAACTTTTCTAAAAGTCCAAACCGGCCACATGGCTGAGCCACTGGGCTCTATCCTTACCTTAGCACCTGAACCCCAACATGCATGCCCTGCATCCTTGGCCTCGTCACAGCCTTGGCCCTGGGTAAGCTCCCTGTTATTCCTACGTGGGCAGACATGCAAGTTCCTCTCCTCCAATTTCACATCAGAGCAGCTTTCACACACAAAAGCAAATGAGTTTTTCTCGGGAAATTTCATGAACAAGCACCTGCAGATGATCTGGCCTCAAGGAAAGGTGACTCAGGATCTGCCTGCCCCAGAAGGTGCCCACTACTGACCCAGCACAGGGAAGACCACTTTCCCATCAGTGATGAGGCAACTGGCAAGCAGGGATGAAAGAGGAGAAAAGAGCACCTTCACTCCAATCAATGTGGCTGCTGATCAATGTCGTCAGGATTGGGACAACTGGCTTGCCTTTAAAGAGTGACTAGCATCAAATGGGAGTTTAGGTTAGTTATGAAGATGCTGTGGAGTCAATGGAATTGACATTTTGCTGGTTGCAGCCTAGGCATGGCCCCCAAACACACCTCTATTCTTTTTCACCAGCTTAGACTTTGGAAGAATTCTGTGAAACATTACATTGAGTTGGTTGGCAAGCTTAAAAAAAAAATTGTCACATTAAGGCTCAAGACATGCTTTGTAACTGGGTATAATTACTGAGATTTCTGATCAAATCTCTTCCTTTTTTATCGAAAAACCATTCTGAAGCTCAGAGAGGTTGTGATTTGCCCAAAGTCACACAGCTCTTAGGCAACAGAGCCAGGAAGAAAACTGACACCTTTAGTCTAAGTCTAGTATTCTTCTCCTTACACCCACATGGCTTTCTTAGATCTTATGTTAGAAGTGTAGCATCCTTTTAGGGAGCAGAGACAGCCCCGCCCTCCACCAAAATGTCAACGGTGGGGCCTTCCCACCCAAATAAATGCAGAGCCAGTCTAATCCTGGAGCACCAGGAGACAGAGGACAGAGTCCAAAGCTATAGCAGGGCCGCCGTCCTGGACTGCTGGAGGGCAGCACATTCCATTTTAATTTCAACTTCATTTTCCATAGCACTTATGCTCTAAGTACACAAAGAAAAACACCCATAGTTGCCTCGATCTGAAATTTCTGACACGCGTGGAGACATTTGCGAGTCCACTCTCGGATGGAGGGCACAAAGGAGGCCACATTGTGGGCCACAACCAGGGCTTTTGTGTGTGGATTTAGACACCGGCAGACTCAGTCCCTATCGATCGGCCGCGGCTTCCTCCTGCTGTGTCACGTGCCAGCGCCTAGGGGGAGCTCTGGGCGTGCTCGGCGGCCGGGTAGCGCCGCGGCTCCCAGCGAAACCACGGAAATGGCAGGGTTTTTTCTTTTCAATTTACTTCAACATTTTAGGCGAAAAGAGACACAATCCTACAAAGGGCTTAACAAAAGGTGCCCTAATTACCGAGGCAGTGAAATATTTTTAAAACGTGTTATTGAATTACTTCTCCTGCCTCCCTACAAAATCAAATATTAAAAAGAAGTCTGCCCTAAAAGTCAAGTGTATGTTTCGTTCCCTTCTCACGGCATATGGTAAGCTTTAACGATAACGGAGTAACGCTGTCTCCTGATTAAAATGGCTGGCTCCAACAACTCACCTTTATTCCTGCCACAACTTGCCCTGAAACATAATGACCGGCTTTAAATCCATCAAAGTGCAGTGGAGAAGTGCGATTGCAAATACTGGATACCACTTACGTGGAAATCCAGGAAATGGTATCCGCTGTCCAGCCAGCGGACGCTCCCGAGTCCAGTGCAAGTTTAAACGATCCATTCCTCGATTCAAATCATTTACTCAGGGCAGGGATGCCTGGTGACTGGGACTCCCATTCATTTCCAAAATGCTTTCCTGAGGCCTGGGCAGGGCATGCAAGGGTTTCAGGAGTCTTAAGGTGAAGGAAAAGATAGACACTGTCATATCTAAGAAGAAAGGCATCACGATTTTTTAAAAGGGCAGGAAGAAGCCCAAATAATTGAAATGAAGAGCTATTACTGAGTGACTTGCAAATAGGTAGGCTGCCAAATTTTTAAAGTAATTCTCTAGGTATGAGGCAGGGCTGAGAAGTGAGTGTTGTTGCTAATTCGAAAATGCATGTGTTTGTGTGTGTGTGTGTGTGTGTGTGTGTGTATCCATGTGTAGACAGATCCTCCCACATCCACCCCGAGAGGTCAGTTTTGGTGGGTGTGTGTTCTGTATGTGTATGTTTGCATATGTGAACAATTCTATGGAAGATTATCTTGCACACAAAGCAAACGGCCCTGCCCCCATTGTGAAAGAAGCAGATCCCCTGAGATTAGGGAAGAAGGAATTGCTTATGGTCAGCAGAGGCCGGGAGAACAATGGGGACCCCAGCTAAAGGCACAGCAGTAGCCGGCAAGGATGGGTGGGGGACTGACCACATGGCCATTGCAAACTAGATGGCATTGTCAGTGTCACCAGAAGTGACTAAAAAGGGCTCAAATTAGCAATTGTTATGATTAGCAGGTGGTTTAAGAGATATGAGGCCCACGAAGTGACTTGGGCTGGGGGAGGGTGGTGTGGACACCAGAATGCATTTCAGTTTTTCCTATAGCACCAAATAGAAAGACTTAGAAGCTTTTCCTCCTTGAATACAAGAATTGCACATGCATTTAAGGAAAAAAAAATGCAGATGTCTAAGATACAAACTAGATTCCTAGAGAAGCAAATGAAAATACCCAGTTCTTTAAAATAATTTTAAGTTATGGTCTTAAACAATCGGATAAAATTTAGTAAAAGGAGACATTTCAATACTATTAAATTACAGTAGACAGAAAATAATGTACACTGTAGATTTTTTTTAAGCTAGACTTACACAATTTGTCCTACAGACTGCCTATCTAAAAGACATTTTAGACAATTTAGCAACATTTAATACATTATCTTTAGTCATCACAAATGTCATGACATAATTTTCTGGTTTTCTATGCAAAAATGTGTCATGATTTTTCCAACAACCGAACAGCTATTTACTTCCCAGCTTCTCATAGAACTCCTCACAAAATTAATTTCTTCTCCTAGGACACAGTTGGGTATTTTCATATATTGCCTCTCTAACTCGTGTATCTCAGAACCTAAGCAAAGACTTCACAGGTTGCTTTTTTACATTATTCTTTCTTCTAAAACATCTTTTGCAATATTCAGTGGCAAGTGACTTCCTCTGAAGATGCTTCAAGATATCTGCAGAATAGACTGTCGGGAAAGCATGGTGTTTCTGCCTCCTTTCCTGAAACTGTCCTCAGATGCAAACCTGGGTTCACGTTCAGACCAGGTTTTGGCCGAATGGCCAGGATTCTTTTCTTTCATAGTGGCCGATAGCCATAAGGCAATTACCTGACTAGTAGAGACTGAAAATTGAATCAGGGGCATCAACTCCTTTTCTCTGGGCCACCTCTCTGTAGGAGTGCAGCTCAAATATGACACTCACTTGGTAGTGCTGGACAAAGACCTCCATTCTCTCCCAAGGCATTCTGATACCTGCCTGCGGAGGAACTGGAGAATTGATTTGTGCAAGGCTGCTCTGGTGTGCAAGGCCATACAACTTCATGGGACAAAACCAAAAACAGAACAGGAAACTACTCAAGCTAGGGGACATAGGACTTAGAATCACAGATTAGCCTCTTTTCATTTTGGTAGATGTGATTGTGAAGTTTGGTAGATTTTATTGCATTAAAATGTAAGTTGCAGAGCCAGCAGGTGGTTGGTGATTAAGCCACTGGACTCCCACACGGCCAACCCTGGTTCGAGTCCTGGATCTGGCAGCTTGCTTTCTTACTTTCTCTCTCTCTTTCTTTCTCTCTCTGGTGTGTGCACATGCACTATAGAAAATTGAAAAATAATAATGGTGATAAATAAAAATTAAATAATTTTTTTAAAAAGTGTGAGTGGCATCCCAAGTCAGGTAAAGTGAGGAATGAGGCAATTACCTGGCAAAATTAGGGTATGAAAAAATCATACCATGTAGGATATTAATAAAGTTTTTGTTTTCAAAACCTAAACGTATCAGCCAACTTGTTATGACTTTCTCCTATTTGGTTCAAAGAAAATTTGACAGGTATAATCCTATCTTTGGACTCAAATGATTCAGATATAGAGCTTACCAAGTGACATCTCAGTAATTTAATGCCTGTAATTTGGGACCCTTTCCTAGGTGTCTGAAGAAAAATTCCTATTCCATATGTACCACAATTTTATGCAGATACCCCAAGACTGAAATATCTCATGTTTAGATTTATAAATATGTGATAAATAAAATAAAATAAAATGCTTTAAATAAACTAAAAGCCGATATATTTGTTTTTACAAACCTCAATGGAGGTTGTTCATAGCTCTACCTCATGTACTATTCCATCTAAGAATCTAGCACATATATGATTAATTTCAGGGGGAAGTTTAGGTAATTTATATTGTTTCTAGTTTCGAGAGATTTTTGCTATAGGGTGCATATGCTCACTGGAGGAAGAGAGACAGAGAGACAGAAAATGAAACATAATCCTCGAGGGGGGATGGCCATGCTGCAATCCCTTCTCCTCCATTCTCCTCTCAGGATTTTAGGCACACATGTACATGCGCCAAGCATGAGTTTCAAGCCTTCGGGTCCAGGACTCAAACTACAATTGACCATGTGGGAATCCAGCACTTTAACCACTATGCCACCTGCTGGCCCCTATATTGTTTTCATAAAATCTATGCAGCAGCTTGCCTTTTCCACACAGCTATACTAGTTGATCCAAATTCAATGAGGAATGACTTGGTTTTCTCCTGAATGACTCTCTTCAATCATGGCTTAAGAAAACTTAGATATGAAAAGAGCTACAGCCCTGGACCCACCCTGAATCTTCTTCTCAACAGTGAAGTGGGGCCTACCATATTGCACAGAACCAATGAGCTCCCGGTGCTGCCATACCAAGAGGGATTTTTGTCCTCTTGCTTGCTTACTGGAGAAATTTTGGGCACACAAACCTGGCCTGTGATGTGTCTGGCATAGCCTCCAGTATTTGTTCACAACTTCTGTTGTGTAGATTCCTATCCAAATGGACAAACCTCAAAAAGCCTTTTAAAACATGAAATAAAAGGTTGCTCGTATCCTGCAGGAAACTATACCATTCAGCCGCAATTGGAACCATTTTCCAGCAAAGTTGAGACATTTGTACCTCACCTGACTGAATAGAAATTAACTCTCAGTCACGACACTAAACTCTCTACAATCCACTCATCCTGCTGCACTTGACCATGTTTGTTTTGGTATGTTATTCACATACTGTTGCTACGCACTTACTACTTACGCTGTTGCAGGCAGGCAACCAAGAAAGACCCAATTGTTTGTCCTTTTCATTAGCACTGTGTTGGTAAGATGAATGTGACATGGGTTTCAGATAAGCAGAGTCTCTCTCGTTACTGCAATAAAGAGAGACGTTGCCTTTGATTGGAAGACTGAAGTTGTCAAAGTAAATAAAAAGTATTCTGCTAGGGAAGGTTGAAATGCCTGGCTATTTTGTTGTGGGTTTTAATGCACTGATGTTAGAAACAGATGCAAGCATGAGGGCTTCTTTCCAAAGATGTGCCTGAAGTTTGGGTTCACAGTATAGTTTGCACAGTATAGTTACAGATTTCAAATAGCCTGTGTCCGGGAGTTATCTTGGCATGTTTTGTTTTTAGCATCTAAGAAACTTAAATAAAAATGTGCTTGCTTAAAGAAAGAACAAACTTTCTGGATTATATATGTCTATCACATGTCAGTATATATTACTTTCATAATGATAGCTTTAAATAATAATAGCATGTCATCCAAAAATGAAACAAATAAATGTATTGAGAAGGATGATATGGCTATTATGCTTGTCAGTCACCCAAGTCCAACATTCAGGGCTAAGGATAATTACCAGGGCTTGATTTTGTTGAAATATTTGATCACTGCCACAGAAATGGATCAGTACCATGGACAGAGAAGGAAGACTCTAGGTAAGAAATTAAATGGTATGTCCACTGGACACAGGAAGGGCAACAGCAGAAGTTCACAGGTAAGAAGCCCCATGGAAAAAAAGGTCTGATTTCCCAGCTTTAATTGCTTATTTGGTTATGGACTTCAGCTTTTATTAAAATTGTAAGTCTATGAAGGTTTGTTGTATTGCGTTCTTAACTGAAAAAATGAAAAACATCGCAAATTTATAAGTAATTTTAATCATGGCAAAACTTTTATTTACACATGTAGCCTTTAGACTATTGCTAGTGGCAATAAAGTAATTTATGAACTTGCCAAGGAATGCTTCCTGCTGTTCATTTTAGTTGGTTCTTGGCCTTTATACACATAACACGGCCATATACATATGTTAATGATTTTTTTAAAGTTAATGAGTGTGTGTACCTGCAGGAGAGAGGGAGAAAGAGAGAAAGCAGCCCCCAGTGAAAATTGGTCATGACATAATCATTTTTTCTCAAATTCTTCATCCAGTCAGGATCCCAAGCAAGTGTCCACACACCTGGCATGTTTTTCAAGCTGCTGGGGCTGGGACTTCAACCCTGGTCAGCCATGTGGGATCAGCTGATTCTGCACAGTGGTTAACCACTATGCTATTGGTCCAGCCCCTGTTAATAATGGTCTAGTTGATTGTTTTGCTTTGTTTTGTTTTAAAATTGTCAGAGGGAGTGTGTACTCACAGGAGAAAGATGGAGGTGGGGTAGAGTGAGAAATTATCCCGTAGGGGGCATGGTCACACCACAACCCCTTCTCTTTCATTTTTTCCCTTTCAGGGTTCTAGGCATGTGCACATGTGCACCAAGCATGTTTTTCAAGCTGTTGACTCTAGGACTTTAATCATGCATTCAGCCATGTAGGATTCAGCTGCCTTAACACAATGCCATAGCCTGGCTCATAATATTCTTAAGGATCAATTTATTTAAGAAAAACCTATATGTACTTGCTCTCTACACATGAAGACAATGAACTAGCTGTCATTCTGAGAAATTAATAATGAAATAATCTGAACAGATTTGTGGAAATTCAAAAATGTTACACTTCAGATATAAAACAACAAAATTAATTCACACTTTAACTGAGTAAATATCATTAGACTCCTACACCTAATTTACCAAACACTGGGAGTCTCAGCGTGAATTAAATATGGATACTGCTTCCAAAGAACTCAAAATCCAGTGAAAAAGTCAATGTGGAAAGGAAAGAAACGAGCATACATTGAATACAAGGGATTTGCCAAGACCAAGCTATGAACTTTACATGTATTACATCATTCTCATTGACATTGTTCTGACCACTTTTAAATATAAGGAAAGTAAAGTTCAACAAAGTAAGAGCTGTTTCCAGGTCACTCAGCTAATGAGTTGTAGGAACCAAATTCAGGCCCGGGCCTTTCTGATTCCAAAGCCCACCTTCTCATTTCCCTTCTCAAGGCTACCCCAGAAAGAGAGGTGACAATTCTGAAAGGTGCAATGCAGGAAGGCTTCACAAGACAGGTAGCATTTCAGATCACATTATATTGCCCATCATTTATAGACAATGCCCAGTAATGCTTCTTTCTTGTGATACTTCATCTTTACTACATGTCAAGGACCCCATGTTTATAGTTGTTGTTTCTTTGTTTTGCTAAAGAAAGGAATTTGTAACAAGTAGAATCCGAAATATGACATAATCTTCAGGTCTTTTATATTTACATTTTCGGCAACAATTCCAATAGTTTGCCCCTACTAATCATGTTAGCACAAGCATTGTAATGAGTCTGAATTTCCAATAGCATAGGAAACTGATGACAGAAAGTGGCCTAGAGCTATGGAGTCACCTAATGACAGCAGCTTTAATTTAAAATATGTTGTGGGAAAAAAAAAAATATGTTGTGGGTAATAGACCAAGTGGATAATCCACTTGTGGATAATTGAGAGTATATCTGTACCCACATTTTAAGATCTAGGTATTTCATAGAGGTCCTATAACATAACATGTCATAAAACAACTTGTTCCCAATGCACTAGTATCCATTAAAATCAATAGGGTTTTGCAAGCCATGCATATGATAGATAGTATGAAATGTAATTAGTATTGGAAAATTGCTATAAAATCTCAAGCTCTTTGTACTTAAATGACCAAGATGGTCTCCACTGGGGCTCCTTTTTAAAACGCAACCTAGTGAATAGAAGCTAAAGGATTAAATAATAGGTGTTATGCTGGTTTTTAAGCAAATGAAGCCTTTTGTTTCTGTGCATAGGGGGAAAAAATGTATCGTTACCACAAAACACTACTGTTGATAGCACTTTCTGAAATGAGGTGAAATGCAGGATTTAACAGCCCTTGGGCTGAAATGTTTGTATCTTATATCTGACCTGCTGGGAATAAATTATCTGAGGCTGACATCCCTTAGGCTAAGGGTTTATAATGGAAAATACCCCCCCCCAAAAAAGCCTTAACTATGAAGTAATAACACCAGCCACCATAATTTAGGTTCTCTGTTCTAAGCAGAGACATTCACAACGAGGCACGCAAACACACATACTGGCTCCGAAAGATGCTGAGAGAGCGAGAGAAAGAGAAGAAATGTACTTTTCCTTTCTTTCTTTTTAACCTTATCTGTGCATTCCTGGGTCACACAAGCATTGTGCTGACTCTGGATGAAAACACCCCTTTGATGGAGGATACATGCTGAAAGGGAGAATTCTGAATTATGTTCTCTAAATTATCCGAGGCTTGGAGAGCAAGTATTGATTTTAAAAATGACTGAGCCAGGCCTCGCACTGCAGAGTCCCCTCTCTCCCTCCTTCCCTCCCTGCCTTCGCCCCAAAGCACAACAAGAGATCTTGGACGCTGGGACCACAAGGCCCTGGGCTGGCATTGTTTCAAAAAAATCACAAAGTCATCCATCAACCCGAGAGTCATTGGAGTAAGTACACGGTAGCTAAAGATGCCTGTTATCTGCTCCTAGGCTCCAACTCAATGAGCTGCAAGGAGAATTCGAATGATATTGGACCGATTAACTAATGCACTTGGGGAACCATGAACTGTTAAGGTGTTTATTTTGCTGCCTCATATAAAGAATGAGAAGTTCATCTGCATAGTTAAGCATTCTTTTTGCTCCAACTCTAAATAACTGAGAAGCACCCGGGATGCAGGCCTCTTTTAAAGAGGCAAATTGAGACTCAGAATCTGTTCTGTAATTGCTTGCCACACTTTGCAAACAATTTAGGCCCAGGGTGAACTGTCCTGCTGTTACCGGCGATTGTGTTCCTGCAAGTGTGGGTGCACAGGTTCCCCCGCTCGTGTGTGGTTCCTCGGATCTGTTACTGCACGTTCATTTTATGGGGGAAACGAAGACTAAAATTATTAGTGTCTATGCACTGAGAACATCACTTAGTTTTATTTAGTCGTTAGTGGGGAGGAACATCCGGAGCACATCACATATTAAGTCAAATAACACTAGGCTTCTATTTTATACCCTGAGGGTATATTCTGTGAGTCAGAGATGCTCATTTTTATGTGGCTACATTATTTGAAGACACATACAATTCCCAGTCTCCTCTCTTTATACATTTTAAACAAAGTGCAGTTGTTTAAATTAGCAAGTAAGTTTCATACCTAGTACATGACTGAAGAGACACTCATTTTAGAATACACCACCCTCGCAGGGCTTCTTAACTCAGAGCTATTGGCATTTGAGGCTGGATAAATCTTTGTTGTGAAACCATGCTGTGCATTGCTAAATGTTAAGCGACCTCTCTGGCCTTTACGAGAGGCCAGTAACACTCCCTCACCAAACTGTGACAACCAAAAAAATGTCTAGACATTACTAGCTGTCTCCTATGTAGCAAAACTGCCCCCCAGTTGAGAACCACTGATTAAGAAAAGTCCTTTTATGTTTCCTTTAAGTTTTTGAGGAATATATTTGCCTATTTTCTGAATGAATGTTACAAAAGTACATGGCCTTCATGTTTCTGGAGGCCAGTGAGGGCCTCTGACCTTGCTGTCTAGAACCACCACCACAGCTCACAGGAAGGCCCAGGAGCTGCCAGGCTTTTTTCACATCATGCTCAATTCCATGCTCTAATCTAACAAAAGCTTTATTTCATCTCAAAATGAATTGTTCTAGGAGATTTATAGTATTTTCCTTAAAATTTGCAGTAAGAAAAGTTGCAGAGGCTCATTCTGGTCCATCTTTTCTACGGTAATTTTTTTTTTTAATGTTCCCATTCTTTGGCTTGGTATAGCTAAAAGCATTGTACTAGAATTTCTCTCATAGAAACTCTTTTATTTATTTTTTCCATGGTCTTTGAAGGATATGCAATTGAGTGATGGCAATGATTTCATTACCAATTCCTCCCGAAAAAGGGCAATTTTACTAGGTCAAGGTTGAAACACCAAGTCATGGGATAAAAAGAAACCTAATCTACCTCTAAATCACTCTGCAACTTAAGAGTTATTATGCTGGAGGCAGGCTCACATGCAACCAAAGTCAACTCTACAGCTGGCACTTAGCCAATGAGTTCGGACAGTAGATTTAGCCAAATAGACAATTCACTACCCCCTGTCTTTTGCCAAAGTGGCTGGGGGTTATTTGAGTGAATTAGGCTAGAAAATATTTTAAGATGTTATAAATTCACTTACTTAGAAGGGACATTCAACTTGGGCAATATTTTATATAAAACTCCTATTTCTATTTAATACTCATATCTTACTTCAGTACTTCCTGTGATGTAAGATGTAGACATAGCAGATTTCCACAACAAAATTATTTGGGAAAAATTTCTTTAAACACAATGAAATAAGCCAATGAAATAAGCCGCACTTTTTTAGGACATGTGTGCTTGCCAGAGAAACAGAGAGAGAAAGAGAGTGAGAAACCATCCCCCAGGGGATTGGCCATGTCACAATCCCTTCTCCTTCATTCTCCTCTTAGGATTTTGGGTACTCACATACATGTACCTGGCATGAGTTTCAAGCCTCTGGGTCCAGGTCTTGAACCACGGTTAGTCATGTGGGAGTCCAGTGCTTTAACCAAATGTCTGGTATTACTTTGTAAGATCAAAGCCTAATTCCTCTGGACCACCTTAAGCCTGGGTTTTGATTGCCTCACTCCTGAGTGTGAAGAGAATGCGGTCCTCCTGTTAAGGGCTTGCAGACAGTGATCCACTGCGATACTGCTCTGGGGAGTAGGTAGTAAGAACAGGAGGAATGGTGATGCCTGAGAATTCAAGGTTATCATCACATGACCTGGATTCCAGTCTCTGCTCTACCACATACTAATTCCACAATCTTAAGGAGATCTTTGTGCCTCAGTTTCCTCATTAGCAAAGTAGGCACAATTACCCCTGATTGACATTTTATGGCTTAGTGCAAATTTCAGATGGGAACATGAATATCAATAGACCTTACTAAATGCACTGTTATAAAAAGCTAGCTAAAATAGACCATAGGACTAGCACTGTCACCTAATCACTAGGAGAAATCCCATATTACTGACCATAGTTTGAATCCCACCCCTGTGGCTTGAAAATCACATCAGGCACATGTGTGTATGTGACCAAAACCCTAGAGGAGAAGGGAGTGCTGTGTGACCACTCCCTATTGGGGGTTGCTTTCGCCTCCCATTGGTGGTTGTTTTCCTCCCCCCCCCCCCTCTCTCTCTCTCTCTGGCAAGTACATGTGCCCTCTGGCAATTTTTTTTTTAATTATACTTGAAAATGGTTAAGATAGTAGATTTTAAATGTTCTCACCAAAAATGATACATAGGAAAGGTAATAGATATGTTAATTAGCTTGATTAGTCATTCCACAATGAATACTTATATCAAAACATCATGCTGGGACCAACAGTTAGCATAATGGCTATGTCGCTGGACTCCCATGTAGTTGACCGTGGTTTGCGTCCCGGACACGGTGGCTTAAAACTCACGCTGGGCGCATGTGCGTGCGTGCCCAAGATCCCGAGAGGAGAATGGAGGAGAAGGGATTGCGGTGTGGCCATCCCCCCTGGGGGGTGATTTCTCACTTTCTGTCTCCCTGTTTCTCTCTGTCTGTCTGGCAAGCGCACGTGCCCTATAGCAAAAAAAAAAAAAACCTTTAAAAAAAAATCATGCTGTACACCTTAAGTATATATAATTTTATCTACTAGAAAATAAATAAATAAAAATATGAAAATGCTAGTTTGCTTTTGTTATTGTTATAATTACATAGAAGGTAGCATTAAAACCTCTGATACATCATGCTTTTGGTTTCAAGAAATAAAAACCCAACTTAAAGTAACAGGCCAGTTGGTGGTATGGTGGTTAAAGAGGCTGGACCCACATGGCCTAGCAACTTCAAAAACACACTAGGTGTAGGTGCATGCATTCCTAAAATCCAAAAGGAAGAAATGGAAGAGAAAGAATTGCAGCATGATCATTACCTATGGGGAGTACTTTCCCATTTTCCCCCTCTCTGTCTGTCTGTCTCTGGTTAGTGCACATGCCTCTAGCAAATTAAAAAAAAAAAAAAAAAAAAAAAACCAGAAGAATTTGGCTTTTATTCAAATACATAATCCTCCCCTGAAGCGATAAGGCCAAGAATCTTCTGGCTCATTCTTGGAAGTATAGTTCCAGTATAAAAGAAATAATTGAGAATAAAAAATCTAAGTTTGGAGCCAGCAGGTAGTATAGCAGTTAAGGTGCTGAACTCCCACATTATCGATTACAGTTTGAATATCGGATCCAACCACTTGAAACTCACACCAGGCACATGTGCATACATGTCCAAATTCCCCAGAGGAGAATGGAGGAGAAGTGATTGCAGTGTGACCATCCTCCCAGGGCATGATTTCTTATTTTCTATCTCTCTGTCTCTCTTTGTCTCTCTAGAAAGCTCATGTGCCCCATAGCAAAAATTTCTAAAACCAAAACAAAACCAAAAAAAGACCAAAAAAAACCCCACTAAGTTTAATATAGCATATCAAGTATTAGTCTACTGTACCTCTATTGTTAAGAATATGTACATTGACTTATTTATTCAGTAAGTACTTTCAAAACAAGCATCTGAAGTCATGCAATATAAAAGCATAGGTGCAACGACAAAATGATTATTTGAGGTCAAAGGAGAAACCGAGGACCATGAACCATGATCTAATACTCAGAAGCAAAACAGTTTGACATCATCATCATCATCATCACCGCCTTCCCAGTGCTTAAAATGTGATGGACTCTGTGCTCAGAGGCTTGTACTTTAAATTCATTCCTGAACAAAATATTAATTATATTCTTACAACCACCCGAGGATAATTATTACTACCCCCACTTTACCTAAAAGCATTGAGCTTCAGAGAAGCTTAATAGCTTATAGATTCTCCCAATGAAGGGCCAGCAAGTGATGTGGTGGTTAAGGCAGCTGAATCCCACATGGTTGACTGCCAGGTGAGAGCTCCAAACCTGGGGGCTCTCAGAATCTTGGGCACATAAGCACATGTGCCCAGCATGAGTTTTAAGCCACTGGTCCAGGACTCGAATTGTGGTAGACTGCATGAGTCTATCGACGTAACCATTACACCATCTGTTGATCCCAACAATCAATATTTAAAGACATCAGTTTTGGATGGAGGCATGGACGACTAAATGAGTCATCTCAGTATCAGATCCAAGGGCTCCATCTACCAAGGCCCTTTCCATCTGCCTGGCATGACAGGGTTCAGGAGTGTTGGGTCTCTGGTCCTCACTCAGGTGCCAAGGGTCATAGGTGCCACCCTTAGGAAGAGCGGATCACACTGTCCTATGTTATGGCACCAGGTCAGGGCATCAGAGCACGAGATCTCTCAGCAGTCTGAGTGGCCATCTTCCACGGGAAAGGCATGCAGTTTGCTTTACGTTAATCTCATCGTAAGTCCTATGTTGGGATATAGTGCTGAATTCCAGTGAATGAGTTGTGAATTACTTTGTGAATTTGGACTGTGAAGGCAGCCAAAAGCTGATAATTCTTGCCTATTAAGTGGATTTATCACATGTTCAATTGTGTAATTACTTTCTTAAAAAATCCATTTTCCCCATTTTATTGTCCTGAAGATACAAAGGGGACATTTTGGGTAAAGAAATTATTAGCTAGGAGAGGAAATAACAACTGTTCTTGTGGAGTTGAGCTTTTATGTCTGTTAAGTGCTTCAAAATAAGGATCAGTAACTGGAGGCTGCTAAGTCCCTGCTCTTCACTTAGAGCAAAATAGTGCTGGTCTTAGGAGGAGGTGGCTAAACAGATGACATTTTTGTAGGGACAGGGAGAAAGCCCTTGGAGTCAAATACCTGTCACAGAGTCTGAAATTCCACCCTTTGCAAAACACTCCTTTAGGCTTGCTTTAGAAATTTTGGGGATAAATTTAGGATCCTCAACATCCCATCCAATTAAATTACCAATAATGCAGGGGATGGGATTAACACCTGGATCCTGTCTGCAGTTACTACTGAAAAAACTGAAACATTGAGAAGAGCAAGGACATAGCAAGGGAAAAGCACATTGAATGGGCAGGAAGAAAGTAATACCGCATAAATGACACCCGCAGCACGTAGTTCATGCAGTCCACTTTCCATACGTGAAGAAAATGTAGGTCATAAAGTAGTACTCCTGGAAGTTTGTTCCCGGGCAATAATTGCCCATGTTGTCCTCAGTTACAAGAGCCCAAAGCCAAGAAAGTGTGAGATACCCTAGACTAAACAAATTCAATGGGTTTCCATCCTCAGGGCTCATTAGTATTGATACAAGTTGTGAATCCTATGGCGGAGGGTCAGCAAGAATGGCTAGGGCCCAGAGAGCCGTATGTGTGCTACACAGACCCTAAGACTAGCTGCTCTAGAAATGCTTCTCGCAGAGAAGGGACTTGGCTTCTAATTTTATGACAGACATCAAATTAGAACCCACTTTTCTGACTCCTAGTCTAAATATTTCTCTAGTCTGTGATGCACCAGTCCCATTGTTTTCCTTTAGATAAGTTCAGGGCTCAGAAAAAGGAGAGCTCAGGGCTTCAGAGACTGGTACAGAGCACCCTGCACAGAACAAACCCCCAGCTGTGTGAGCAAGAATGCACTCGTTGAACTGTAACAATGGTTGCTCACTCCCTCCATCTGTGATGTGATATGGTGTAGATGTCACGGGGTGGTTTCCCTCCTCCATTATCCCACCTCAACCATTCCCAGTGGTCTACAGTAGACAAGAATAACACACACAGGAAAAATAGGAAATGGGGAAATTCAGACTGGCTGTTCTCCCTGAAGCACATCGAGGACCCCCTAACTCACCCAAAAGAGCATAGGCTGACCCCTATGTCCTTGTGCTCTTCACAGGAGAGTATGACCATTCAAATGAGCGAACAGACGAGGATAAAAATCAGTCAAATGGTGAACATTGTGAGAATCTAAGAAGCATGAGAAATAAGAAAGACAACACGTTGGTAGATTCACTTGTATTAGAAAAAGCAAAATTGATAAAACAGAATAAGAGGTTAAAATATACATTGTAAATTATGTCAAAGAGATTAGGAAGGCTATCAGAAATATGAAGCAAAAACACTGGTTTGAACTTTGTTATAAATACATATTTTGCTTAAAGAGTTCAATGTATGGGTTGGTAGACTAACTCAAACCAGCAAAATAAAATACAGTGGATCCACTGAACGATAGAAAGTGGATGTGCATGGGGATGTCAAAAAATAAAAACAAACTGAAACAAAAAGAAAGCATAGCAGATAGAAAACATGAAGCTACATGCCCCCAAATGTTTAAATATGTTATTATAAATAAAAGTGACTTGTATTTACCCAGTCAAGGTTCAATTTTTAAAAGGTATGCTGTCTATAAAAGGCATTTCAAAACATATATCATGAAGAAAGTTGAAAATGAAGTGAATCTATTAAGCAAATAGAAACCAAAAGTCAAAATGCTTATTTTTGATGTCAGCCAAAATAGATTTGTTATAAAAAATTTTAAAAAATAGCATAAAGAACAAAGATGATAATTATATCACAGTAAAGGAATACTATAACAAGAATGTATAACAATCATAAGTAAATATACACCTGTCTCAGTCCGTTTGGCTACAATAACAAATGCTACAGGTTAGGTGGCTTTTTTTTTTTTTTTTTTTTTTTTTTTTTGGAGAGGTTTTTGCTATACGGTGCGTGCGCTCACCAGACAGACAAAGAGAGACAGAGAGACAGAAAATGAGAAATCACCCCCCAGGGGCAATGGCCACACCACAATCCCTTCTCTATTTTCCTCTTGGGATCTTGGGTACACACACACACAGGCCCAGTGTGAGTTAAAGTCACCAGGTCCGGGACTCGAACTGCACTTAACTACATGGGAATCCAGCGACATAGCCATTATGCTAACTGCTGGTCCCCAGGTTAGGTGACCTTTAAGTAACAGTAATATTTTTTTCCCTCACAGCTCTAGAAACTGAGAAGCTAATGATCAAGTCAATGGCCTATTCGGTGTCTGGTGAGGAACAGCATCGTGGCTCATAGTTTCCTTTTTTGCTATGTCCAAACATGGTGGAAAGGGCAGGGGACCTCTCTCAGTGTCTTTATTAAATACACTAATCCTATATGTGAAGACTTTGTCTTCATTACCTGCTAAAGCCCCCACCTTAGAGGTTAGAATCTCAACATGTGAACTGGGGGAGACACAAACATTCAGTCTATAATAGCACTCAATAATATAGCCTCAAAATTGATAAAATAACAACCAATAAAATCACAGGAGAAATTCCTATCAATCCCCTCTCAGGAATTGATAGATTCAAGATTAATAAAATGATAAATAAGTTTGATCTAAATAGATAAGCTTTATAGCCAACAAGCATTTCATTAAAAACATACATACAAATTCGCAGAAACTCATCACGTAGTAAGTCACAAAGAAACCCTAAATAAATTCTGAAAATGGGCATTTACATACAACAGATTATTTGCCCTCTATGCAATAAAATAAAGCATTATTTGAAATCATTATAAAAGTGTTATACATCTAGAAATATAAGTAAAATATATTCTTAGTCTATAAAAAGAAAATCACGAGAGACATCATGAAGTACATAAAAACATTAAATGCAAAAGTGAAAAAAAAAACAAAAAAGAAATGCCAAAATATATGCTTGCTGTTGCGGCAATACCATTAGGAAGATTTAAGAGTCTTTTTTGTATTTACATGGAAAACTGAAAGGAATAGAAGTATATGGAATCATTTAACTTAAAAATCTAAAAAAGAAAAAAGCAACAAAAGAATAAACTCAGAAAAAACATGAAAATGAGAATAGTAAAATCAGGCTAAAAACAAACAAAAAAATGAGAACAACAAAATAGTATAATTAGCAAATTCCTAAAAATAGTTAGTTAAAAAAGACTAAACACAATGCTGGCAAGATTGACATAGGACAGAGATACAGAGACAGAGAGAAATGCAAAAAAAAATCAGAAATGTAAAAAGAAGAATACTATTAGCAAAGGCATGCTAGAAAATTTGAAAACCTGAATAAAATGGACAGGACTATATAAAATTATAAAATATCAACATTAGAACAGGAAGACATGAAATACATGGAATGGCCAATAACCTGAAATCAGCCATTGAAATCTTCTCTCTACTAAAACAGCCTAATAGATGATTTTATAACCATGTGGCAGCAAAGAAAATCATATTTGCCTTATACAAGTTTTTTACAGAAAGTAGAATAAGGAAGTTAACTAAGTCATTTTATGACGCTAACAATGCCTTTATGCTATAACTAAGAAAGCACTTATAAAAAGGAAAAAGTATAGGTCAGTTTTACTTACACAAATAGATGCCAAAACTTAAATAGAACATTAATTAAATAAACCAACAGTGCATTACTTGTGACATGTCACAATTAAATGTAACTTGTGTCTTCTGAGTTCATTATCAACCAATCTATCCATTTACTACATAGCATAATCACAATAAAAATTTCAAAAGTAAAATATATGAAGAAAGGACATTTTTTTTAAGTATCTGAAATTCACATAGAAAAATAGAGATCTTTGGGGCCAGCAGGTGGCGTGGTGGTTAAGGTACTGGACTCCCACATGGCCTACCACCATTCAAGTCCCAGAACCAGCAACTTGAATCTTGTGCCGGGTGTGTGTGCATGTATGCCCAAACTCCTCAAAGAAGAATGGAGAAGGGATTGCAGAGTTGCCATCCTCCCTAGGGGGTGATTTCTCACTTTACCTTTCTCTCTATGTCTCTGTCTCTCTCAAGTGAGTGCATGCACCTTATGGCAAAAACCTAAAAAAAAAAAAACTTTCAACTAGCTAAAGGAGACTATCATCCTACCAGATATTGCTAGTGCTATGTCAGAGCAGTACTGTTGCAAGAAGATAGATTGTCATAAGAGAGAGGAGAGCTTGGAAACAACAGTTTTTGTAGGAACACTTGCTGGATGCTCAAAATGGCTTCAAAAATCAGTGGGGAACAAATAGGATATTTAGTAAACAGAATTGGAATGACTGGCTTACCTTGTAGAAAATATAGTTTGGCTTGGTGCTTTAATGTTTACACAAAAGTAAATTCTATATACAGTCAAGACCTAAATGATAAATGCAAAATAGTTAAGCTAGTAGAAAAAATACAGGAAAATATCCAACAAAACAAAAAACATAGCCAGGAAGGGGAGAACTGCTGGTCTGACTGAAGTTAAGAATTTTTTTTTTTTTTTGAGAGGTTTTTGCTACAGGGTGCATGCATTAGCCAGACAGACAGAGAGAAACAGAGAGACAGAAAGCGAGAAATCACCCCCCAGGGGGGATGGCCACGCCGCAATCCCTTCTCCTCCATTCTCCTCTCGGGATCTTGGGCACACACACACACACACACACACACACACCTGGTGTGAGTTTAAGCCACCGGGTCCAGGACTCGAACCGCGGTCGGCTACATGGGAGTCCAGCAACATAGCCATTACGCTAACTGCTGGCCCCTGAAGTTAAGAATTTTTGACCACGCTGTAGCTAATATTTAACAGATGACTAACAAAAGAATCTTACAATTTTGGGCCAGCAGATACCATAGCAGTACATTGCTGGACTGCCACATGGCCAACAGTGGTTCGAGTCCCAGATCTGGTGGCTTAAAACACACCCTCTAGGTGTGTGTGTGTGTGTGTGTGTGTGTGTGTGTGGGTGTCCCCCAG
>NW_006160090.1:661341-695508 GCF_000334495.1 Tupaia belangeri chinensis
ATCCTGGAAGGAGAATGGAGGAGAAGGGATTGTGGTGTGGCCATCCCCCCTGGGGGTGATTTCTCACTTTCCCTTTCACTGTGTCTGTCTGTCTCTCTCTCCAGCAAATGCACATGTCCTAAGGCAAAAATTTTTACATACCAAAAAAAAAAAAAGAAGAATATTATCATGTCTATTACCAATGCTAAATTAATATATGGCGTAAATAACAATAATAAATTTGTCTCTCCTTCCCCGAAAAATGTGAATTTTATATTTTAAAAAAATGGATAAAGTTCATATTTGTTACAGAAAAGATGTTCTATTTCAATAATAATCAGAGAAATGCAAATTAAGACCAAATGCTACTTTTTACCCATTAGGCTGTCAAAAATTAGAAGGTAGGAAATGAAAACCTTCACACACATCTGCTGGAAGTGGTAGCTAGTACCAATCAGGAAAGACACATTCATTATCTGATCAAAGCTTTTGTTGAGAGCTAGTAGGAAAACAGCCTTGTTCTCAGCATTAAGAAGGTAGCACTCAACTAGACCAACACGAAGACTATGCTCTAAATCTGCACCCTCCCACCTAGCAGCTACCTGTGCCCATGGAGCACGTGAAATGGGACCAGTCTGAATTGAGATCCTCTGTAAATATAAAACACACAGAGAAGACCTACTACAGAACAAATTACCATCACAAACACATTAACGTAAAATTGAAATATTATCTCCATCACGTTTTAGTACCAGTAACTTTTTGAAATAGTATTTTAGGAATATTGGGTTAAATAAAGTATATTAGTAAAATTACTTCCACCTTTTTCTTTTTCTTTTTTTAATGTGACTACTAGGACATTTAAAATTGGGACCAGCAGGTGGACTCCATTGCTGGACTCCAATGTAGTCGACTGTGGTTTGAGTCCCGGACCCAGAGAATTAAACTCAGACCGGGCATGTTTGTATGCATGACCAAGATCTTGAGAGGAGAATGGAGGAGAAGGGATTGCGGTGTGGCCATCCCCCCGGGGGGTGATTTCTCTCTGGCAATCTCACATGCCCTATAACAAAAACCTCTCCAGGGACCAGCAGTTAGCGTAATGGCTATGTCCGCTGGACTCCCATGTAGTCAACCGCAGTTCAAGTCCCAGACCCGGTGGCTTAAACTCATGCCAGGCACATGTGAATGCATGCCCAAGATCCTAAGAGGAGAATGGAGGTGAAGTGATTGTGGCTTGGCCATCCCCCTGTGGGGGTTGATTTCTCACTTTCTGTCTCTCTGTCTCTCTCTGTCTTTCTGGAGAGTGCACATACCCTATATAAAAATTAAAAAAGTAAATTAAAATATAAAACCTCTCCAAAATAATAATATTAATAGTAGTAGTATCTGTGGCTTGCATTACTTTTCTCTAGGACAGTGTTGTTGTAAAAATGTTCATCTCAGGGTGGGCCATATTATGTCCCTCACTGGGAAAATGGAGAAAGGAAGTGGAAAATGACAAAGGATGCAATACTGTGCAAATGGAATGAGCTGGGGTTGCAGAAGAGTGTGGCTAGCTCTCTAAAATGTAACTAGAGTAAAATGTACAGCCCAATACTGTTCCGTAAATTTTAAAATTTCATACACAAAACTATCTATACCGCAAATCCATTATATGTAACGAAACGATGTATCAATTAAATGCCACATAACATCATTTGGTCAATGAGCGATCACATCGATGACGGTAGTCCCATGAGATTTTAATAGCCTCCATAATATATTTCGAGTGTGTAGAAGGCTATAACATCTCGGATTGTGTAAGTCACTCCATGATGTTGGCTCATGAAAGAAATTGTCATAATAAGCATTTCTCAGAATATATTCCTATCATTAAGAAATACTATATACAAATAAACATATGAGAAGTGGTTTAGAATGGCAAGCAATAAAATTTCAAGAGCAGTTGTCTGTGGATGGCATGGGATTTAGGATTAGAATTGATTAAGGAGAAATAAATCATAAAATAAAATGAAAAAAAAAAATCCCTGTGCAAGATAATAGTAATAGCTTGCCATGAACCCTGTGTGATAGAATCAATTTTATTCTAGACACTTGAATTTAACAATAATTTCAAAATTACAACTTGATTAAATGTATTTTAGACAAATGAACTATTTGAAATCAACTGAATTCACCAATATTAAATATGGAGGGGCCAGCAACTAGCACAGTGGTTAAGGCACTGGACTCCTATATGATAAACTGTGGTTTGAATCCAAATCCAGAGATTTTAAACTCATGCCATGCACATGTGTGTGCATGTCCAAAATCCCAAAAGGAGAATGGAGGAAAAGGGATTGCGGCATGGCCATCACTCCAGGGGGATGATTTCTCGCTTTCTGTTATCCTCTCTCTATTTCTCTGGCAAGCACATGTACCTTATAGCAAAAATGTCTAAAATTGTTTTAAATGTAATATTACATACACTGCCATATACCCAGAGAACATGTCAACTATAAAGTTTTCAAAGTCAAGATGCTTCCAGTTTACCCCGAGGGGGGAGGGAAGCTATCCTGAAATGTGAAAAACAATGTGAGATAGAATTCAGTTATTACATGTATAATATGGGCAAAAAGATAGCAGAGAGATGAATGAGAGCAAGATTTGAGGATGCAGTAGAATTTGAACTTGAACCTTCATAGAATAAGTGGGGCTTGGACCGATGGAGAGAAATAGACCTTCCCAATAGATGATTTATTTTCAAAGTTGAGGGAATGGCTTGCTGCCCCTCAGTGGGATAGAAAAGTACTGTCTTCCACATGAGAAAGCGAAATCATCACAAGGGTAAGGGACTAGCCCACAATATTACGATTAGTCCAGCTGAACATCCAAATGCCGCAAGGCCTTTTCTAGCCATTAAATCCTACACCATCCATGTAGCCTGAACCGTTTCAGTTCAGAAATGTACTGAAAAGTGACTAAGATGAGATAATGCAATTTCCAAGAGTACTTTGCTTAATGCCAGGGCAGAGTTTATGCACTGGAGAAGTCAAGTGTGCTAAGTGATGAGGATACTCAGTAATTTGCATTTTGAGATACATTGTAGATCCTTACTGAAGCAGGAGAAACTAAGCAGGGGGATTGTACAGTGCCAAGAGGGACATTCAAGGCCCCATCATCTGCCCCCAGGATATACCTTTTAGAAACCTTTCCCCCTTGTTTTCATGCTCAGAGGACAGCCAAACCAAGTACTTTATCATCATGCAATGTTATTCTCAAAGTATTCTTCCTATATTTGAATATCTTCAGTTCTTTCTCTACCTAACAAAATTCAGTCTACCTCAGGACCATGTGTGAATTCTATTCCTTGCGTAAAAACCTTAGATAAAGCACAGGCAGAAGGCAATGCTTCCCTCCATGAGTACTCAAATCTCTGAACTATCATTCTGTGATGACACGGGTCTCTAGGAATCCCACTGTCAGAATGAATTAAGACCAAGACTGTTTGATTAAAATAGTATGATTCTTCTTATTAGTATTGAAGCAATCTATACACTGAGTCCCACCAGCCAAAATGAATCTGATACAAAGGACCCCTCGCACCTTTCCACAGATTTACAAACCCACATTCTCCCAAGTATTTCCTTGCTTGCGTTTTGCCCCAAAGGGTTTTCCCATATACACACTTACTTTACGGACATCTCATCAGAGGATACACACAATTCTGTGCCTCGCTTTTTTCATTATGTACATTTTTCTTATTTCTATATCATTTCATAATGTCTATAATTCTTCATTGTTGACATGCTGTCATCACTTCTTTTAAAATCCCTTTTTGTGATCACTTACTTTAGAAAGGTAGCATTTTTTTTCCCTTTTCCTCTTCTCCCTACTCCCAGGTCCTATAACAAAATATCCATCCACACTAACCCCACAAAGAATAAAATAACCAAGTTTCAAAGGCTCATGCTAGTCTTCCACTAGGATTTGTTGTTTCACATCATAATTACAAGAGCAAGGAATCAAAACAATGTATTCTTTGTCAATTTGACAAATTGCCCCGTTTCCCACTTACCAAGATGGCCAAATAAGTAAATAAAACAATCCCTTCACAAAAACTCAGTAACTCATAGAGAAAATCTGGAAATGAATAGTATCGTATGTCTTCCCCACATCAGTATTTTCAGCAAGGATACCCTTGGAAAACATACTTCCTGCCCTTGACTCTCTCCAGGGCCTTCCACAGACAAATGTAGTTTATTTGGACAAAATTCTACTTAATTCTCCAAGTAGAGAAGATAGACCATTAGCCCTTTTACACTGGCTAAATTACCAATTACCAGCAGGTAAACAGCCTATCACTGCAACACTGCTCCAAGCTTATTATGACTGTCATTTGCAAAGGTGGAGCCCTTCCTGGAAAAATCTCTGTTTTATTAGCATAAAGAGGTCTAAAGAGCACTGGCCGGGGCCAGGAGGTTCTCCGTGTTCCCCAGGGATCCCTGTTGATTTATGGGCTCCCACACATTCACCTACGACATCACAATTCATTCCTGTGTAAAATACTCTATTATTCCTCCACCCAAGAGTAAGGTCAGAAAATATCAAAAGGAATACGATTTCTTAAGCAAGAGAGGGAGAATAACTGGTTTTATAAAAAGCCCCAAAGCCAAAACCAATTAAGCCGAAAAACTAATCTGCAGAGAAGTATCCCAATGAACGATAGCAAGTGGGAAAAGCCAGCTTGCATTTTTAAAGTGTCAGTTCCAAATCCCTGGAGGCCAGGCCACAAGCGTGGACACAGCCATCTCGCAGCTCAATGAGGAGGAAAGAGCATGAACTCTGGAAGCAGAAGACCAAGGTGCTAAATGTAGTCCCTCCATTTTGAAAGCCATATGGCCTCATGCAAGTTCTTAGTCATTTTGAACCTCATCTGAAATCTCCGTATGGCTTCATGTGGCTGTTGTGAGGACTGAATTACAACACCTGCCTCCTGGCACAGAGTAGGCACATATACCTCCAGGTTGATGGTCCATTCCACATCCACCCACCTATGAACCTTTACAACAGTGACTGTCCTTGATTAGTCAAAAGGCAAACACCAACAGCTTGGTCTTCCCGTCAAGGAGATTATTGTCCTTATTGTGTCGGAATACATTTCTACTTCCTTAATTTTGTGTAGACTTTATAAATTATGGCTTGCTTTCTGAGTGTTTGCCAGAACATGCAATCAGTCCTTTGTACCACTTAATCTTTATGTTTGGGTATAAGCAAAGACTTTGAATCAACCTCAGTGTGGATCTAACTTCTTTATTTTTCTTTGTTTTTTTCTCTGTGTGTACATGTGATTTTGTTTTTTGCTTTTGGTAAGTGGCAAAATTATCTAGAACACACAGACACATTGCTATTAGGGAAAATACTGTTTTGTGGCAGGGTAATAACTTTCTCTTTTTTGAGAGAGAATTGTTGTTTAAGAGCTTGAAAAGTGTTCCCAATTAGGATTTCGTTTCCTTTCAGGTTTCCCTTTCAGAATGTAAGCACCTTTGGCTGAGCTGTTGGCAGCAAGGCCACTCTTAGGTATTGCATAGAATTAGAGGGGAATTGGAACAAATGGAAGTCTGTGTATGCTTCGTGCCACTCCACCTCCCTGTGCAGAAGAAGAGAAAGACCTAATATTTGAGAGGGAAGAGGCAAAACTTCACCATCTCATTATAAAAGCCCTACTATGTCTTGTGTTTACTTCAGTAACTTCTGACTACATCACTGTCTGCTCACCAACACTCTTTTTCAGAGAAACATCTATTCCTTCTCTATATTGAAATGAATGCTTCTACTTCTCCCTGAATGCATTTACTCCCAGCTCTTATACAACTATTTTCATTTTTCTACAGGTATTTGTGCTAAGATAGTAGATCCTTTCCACCTATGACATTCTGCAGCACTATGGTCCTATACCCTCAATTACCCTCTCTCCAGTCTGTATTCTAAATTTACTTCACAGACTCTTCTCTCTCTAATGTCCCCAGAATTATGTCATTAAGTTGATGGAATTACTGTATTGAAAAAGGACATCCAAGCTTGAGGTTCCCATCAACTGTCACCCTAAATTAAGAATTTCCTGCTTTGGTCATCAGATTTCCTAAGGCAAAGAAAAGCATGGATTCTTGGGCACTCTAGAATGCTAGAATGGCCCCACTTATCCCTACTTCCAATCCTATTTGCAGTGGTAAGAAATATACTAATTCTATTACTCCTTAAGACTGGATAAGGATCCCCTGCTCCAACATTACACACATTTTTCCCAACCCCCTAACTCCTATCCCACCTTTTCCTTATGGTTCTCAATGACAAGGAGAAGTAGCAATTATACTTGCTCATTTTTTGTTCATCCCTCTCAACTCTCTCTCTCTCTCTCCATAAGACCTCTCATTTGTAAATAGAAGAATCTGCTAGTTTCATCTCACCCACATGCCAAATCATTGATCTCCAATTAATACAGCCTTAGGTACAGGAGTCCTTTTATTAACAGTGTTTTTGTACCACCCACTGTATAGAACTTTAATCCCTACTGTTTCCTCTTTCTATGCTCACACCTTCATAATTAAATGATAACATTCAATTGAGCACAAGACAATCCAATGAACATAAAGTCTTTTCAACAAAGAGTGCCAGGAAAAGTGAAAAATGAAAATGTGAAACTGGACCCCTATCTCTTACCATTAATAAAAATCAATGTGAAATGGATCAAAGATCAGGCCAGCAGATGGCATGGTAGTTGAGGCACGAGATCTCACATGGCCAATTCTATAGTTTAAGTTATCAACTTGGAAGCTTGGGAAACATGCTGGGAGCATAAGCATGTGTCCAAATCCCAAAAAGGGAATGGAGAAGGGACTGCAGCATAGCCATCACCCCTGCAGTGGGAGGTGACTTCTCGCCTTCCCTCTCTTTCTGTCTCTACCTGCCACTCTCCAGCAAGCACACACACCCTTTGGCAAATACATAAACACACACACATACACACACACACGATCAAAGGTCTACATGTAAAAACTCAAACTATAAAACTACTAGTGGAACATCCCAGCTCATACTTCTGCTTCTTGTGGTAGGGCTTTCTCTTGCCCCCAGTCTTGCAGCACTTTTGCCAGTTGTTCTGAAAGATACCCATCACTCGGCACCAGTTGGAAAGAGATGCCCTGCTACCAACACTAAAATTGGCCCCTACTACATACACACTGTTTATGTGGGGGAAGGTAACAAGAAATACTGTACCTAAATCTGGATGTGGGGAACTTTCCCTGGTTCTCAGAGTGTTTTACACACAAAACAAGGATCATTGATGTCATCTACAATCCATCCAAAAACACGTTGTTCCACACTAAAACCCTGATGAAGAACTGTATTGTGCTCATTGACAGCACACCATACCAACAGTAGTATGAGTCCCACTATGCACTGTTCTTGGGCCAAAAGATGGGGCCAAGCTGACTCCCAAGGAGGAAGAGATTTTAAATAAAAACTGATCAAAGAAATTCAGAAGAAATATGATGAAAACAAAAAGAATATCAAAATCAGCAGTCTCCTGGAGGAGCAGTTCCAGCAACACAAGCTTCTTGTGTGCATTGCATCGAGACCATGCCAGTGAAGATGCACAGATGGCTATGTGGTAGAGGACAAGGAACTTGAGTTCTAGCTGAGGAAAATCAAGGCCAGGAAAGGTAAATAAATCTTCCTCTCTTCACTCATGTAATAAAGATGTTTATTGTTCCAAATAAATAAATAAATAAATCTACTAGTAGAAAGCACAGGGGGACACTTGAAGACACTGATGTAGGTAAAGATTTCTTAACTAAAACCTTTACATCACAGTCAATCATCTCAAAAATAGACAAGTGGGTTACATCAAGCTAAAAAGCTTCTGTGCAGCAAAGGGAACAATAAGTAGACTGAAGAGACAACCTACAGAATGTGAGAAAATATTTTCAAACCATGCCTCAGATAATAGTTTGATAACCAAAATAAAGAATCAAGCAGCTCAATCACACAAAAGTTAATGATCCAATTTAAAAATGGGCAACTGATCTGAACAGACTACTCTACAAGGAAGAATACAAAGTCCACAATGCATATGAAAAAATGTTCAATATCTCTTTTCATAAAAGAAGTGCAAATAAGAACCACTATGAAATAGCAATTTACCCATAAGAATGGTTATAAAAAAAAAAAAAAAGAATGAAAATTGCTGGTGAGGTAGTGATGAAAAGGGAATACTCCTGCACTGTGGGTGGGAAAACACTCAATTGAAAAGACACTTGCAGGGAACCAACAGTTAGCATAATGGCTATGTCGCTGGATTCCCACGTAGTCAACCGTGGTTTGCGTCCCGGACCCGGTGGCTTAAAACTCAGGCCGGGCACGTGTGCATAGTGCCCAAGATCCGGAGAGGAGAATGGAGGAGAAGGGACTGCGGTGTGACCATTCCCCCTGGGGGGTGATTTCTCGCTTTCTGTCTCTCTGTCTCTGTCTGTCTGGCGAGCGCACGCGCCCTGTAGCGAAAACCTCTCAAAAAAAAAAAAAAAGACACTTGCACATCTATATTTATTGAAGCATTATTCACAATTGCTAAGTCATGAATCAACCCAATAACTGATGACTGGGTTAAAATATGTGGCACTTATACACAATATAATGTTAGCCCAAAAGAACAAGACTGTCTTTTAATACAAGGTAGATGAATCTAGAAGATTTAGTGCCGAGTGAAATAAACCAGTCTATGAAAGACAAACACAGTATGTCTCCATTCAACATATATTATATGTTGGCTGTCTATGGCAGAAATTGAAAGATTCAAAGACATAATAGGGAGGACAAGTATAGATACCAGAGACTGTCGAGGAGGGGGTGAATTGTAGAGGGTTAATTTGTAAGGGCTAGGACTAGGTGGTTAATGGTAACAGGTATGGAATAGAAATGGTAACACAAACCCAGTCTCAAGGACCTCATATGGTTTTTGCAAGGGATCCATCAGCCTGATCACTCAGCTGAGAAACTACACTGGCACTGTTCTGTTCCTTTGTATTGCTGTTCACCAGTCCATACCTACAGAAGGAAAGATTCCATCCTCTGGTCCTATACCTCACTCTTTATCTTCTGCTTTCAAAAGCAGACCAAGCTTTCTCTTCTATACATGTTTCTTTTTATTTTCCAAATTCTCTTCTCTCTTATTCTGCAAAATCCATATTCACCTCACTCTCTTTTCAACTATTCCTGGAAAATTAAATGATACTGCAAGTTACCATATGACAGACCATGCCAGAATTCTACATAAAGGTAAGTCCCATTTACATTAAACAATATGGGCACTGAGAAGAGGCCTAAAGAGTCCCTCATTAGGAAAATACAGAGAAACCCTAACATTCAATAATGAAAGGGGCCATGATAATTCAGTCTAATAAATATTAATTTAGCAGCCAGATGAGCCAATCATGCTAGACTGTGCCCTTTCAGTCTAGCTTTGTCCTCTTGTCTCAGGCTTTACAGTGGTTAGTTTGCATCTTGCTCCATTACATTTTAAATTTCTCAAGAATCCTGGCCATATCTTGCTCATCTTAATAGCTCCAGGCTAGTCTATAGCACCTTACATATAGCAAAAAAAAATGTGTGAAAGAAGGAAAAGGAAAAAAAAATTAAAAAGAGAGAGCAAGGTGAGAGGTGGAAGAGAAGAAACAAATTTGTGGAGTAGCAAATTCAAATAAGGGTTCTAATCCTTAACTGTGCTAACATGGACAATTGACTTAATCTCTCTAATCCTCAATTGACTCATCCATAAAATGGGAATAAGTTTATAATACACACCCAGAGAATATAATAATTTTTTAAAATATTAGTATAGCTAAAGTAGTAGATACAAAGCCTATATAGGTATAATAGGTGATTGGGAACCAGCAGTTAGCGTAATGGCTATGTCGCTGGACTCCCACGTAGTCGACCGCGGTTCACGTCCTGGACCCGGTGGCTTAAAACTCACGCCAGGCGCGTGTGCGTGCGTGCCCAAGATCCCGAGAGGAGAATGGAGGAGAAGGGACTGCGGCGTGACCATCCCCCTGGGGGGTGATTTCTCGCTTTCTGTCTCTCTGTCTCTCTCTGTCTGTCTGGCGAGCGCACACGCCCTATAGCGAAAACCTCTCCAAAAAAAAAAAAAATAGGTGATTGAATAATTATTATTATTACAAATGAAAAAAAACTTAAAGGAATGATGTCACTGCCTGTATCATAATGGAGGTGAGAAGGTCTTGGCCTAGCCCTCTCAAGTCTGTCTCCTGGTTTGGCTACCCCTTTCTGGACCTTTGTCGTTGGAGAATCGCTTTGCCTACATAGCTTTCACTTAAATGGGGCTCTAAATCAAACTGTCCTCTGCCACCATTCTTCCTTGGGCTTCTGATTATAATCACACTACCTGCTATTAGTACAGGGATGTTTAAAACTCCTATAAAACAAGAGCTAATTGCTGATCTGCTTAATTAAAGTGAGCCTTTTGTTGTCACATTTACAAAGATAAATGAAATAATCAGCTCTGGACTAATGAGAGATAATTAGATTATGCAGCCCCAATAAATAAAGACCAAAATGCTCCCAACTGTACCTGTATGTCACAGAGAAGGACTATAATAAGCTTTAAAGAAGAGCATGTTGTGTTTTATTTTAACTATGAGTGATTGTGGAATCACTTGACTTTATTATTCTGATTGGCAACAATCAAGAGAGTCGATCAGTGCCTTCCTGACTGAAATCTACCAATTCTTAACAATTAGTCCTAAGGATGTTTTTTACTAAAATAAAAATACATATAACTTAGAATTAAATCTAATTTAACTCAATATATCTCATCTAATTTATTAATAAAGGTCACTTATTAAAGTAGTATTAAGTACTGTGTTTTATAAAATATAACTGAGACCCTAAACCCTGCATTCGTGACTCATAACTTATTAATTTCATTACTAAAATTATTGCATTCAGCATAAAAGTAAAACTGATCCAGTATCACCAAGGCTGACAGTACGCAAATCTATTCCTGTATGTCAAGAAATCAAAACTTCCTGGAACCAGCAGTTAGCGTAATGGCTATGTCGCTGAACTGCCATGTAGTCAACCGCGGTTCGAGTCCCGGACCTGGTGACTTAAACTCACGCCAGGCACGTGTGCGTATGTGCCGAAGAGCCCAAGAGGAGAATGGAGGAGAAGGGATTGTGGCATGGCCATCCCCCCTGGGGGGGGGGTGATTTCTCGCTTTCTGTCTCTCTGTTTCTCTCTTTCTAGCAAGCACACGCACCCTATGGCAAAAACCTCTCAAAATAATAAAAGAAATTAAAACTTCCCTAAGTCAATTCCCATGGCCTATCCTTAAAAGAACAGCTCTGGTCCCTAAAATACACACACACACACACACACACACACACACACACACACACACAGAGAGAGGTTTTAAATCCCTACAGTCAAAGGTGAACAAAGCTCTTCCACACATGAATTGATTGAAATGAAGGTGAAGATAAAATTTTTATTTTGCTCAGATAAAATAAAGACAGATTGCCCAAGGCTGATAACATATCAAAAGAAAACCCCTTCCTCCAAATGACAGAGATTACTATGTCTTGAAAAATATCTGCTAAACTAGTGGTTTCTAAACTTCTGACTTCATGAGTCAGTGTGTGTGTATATATGTGTGTGTATATACACATATATATGTAATTTATGTATTGTATATAAAGTATCCTATATTAGTCCCTTAATATATATTTTCTAACTTTTTGTTTTACCAATTGCAAATTTAGAAAGAAAAATCTGTCCTCACTATCACCAAGAAATAATAGAAATAATATAATCTTAAAGAACAGAACTTTAAATTGAATACAAATAGCTTTATTAAGAAAACTCACTATTGGACTTTTTTGCTCATTTACCCTGCACCAATAGGAAATCCATCTTGGACAGACACCCTCCAAAGATCAGAGTTTGGCAACCACAGAGCTAAGCTATTCTGTTCCCGATATCATCACAGCTCCCTAAAGCCCAGGAGCTGATGATTTTTTAAGTCAATATTCTAAGTCATTTTGTAGAATTAAAGGTTGATTTGAAAACAGAATAAAGAAACCAGAATCTTCGAAGCCCACAAATCCACTGCAGCCCCATCTGGTAAGCCTGCAGCTGACCGGCCCTGTGACCTTTGAGGAGCAGAGCCAGCATATAGCAAGACGCCACCCAAACACCATGGGCTTGCAGAATCCCCCCACAAAAAGGCAAGGTTGGTTTTCGAAGGACCTGAGAAATTTCAGATCCAGTCTGTTCCTCAAAGCATTTTCTGATTTATGCTCTATATAAATGATTTCTTTTTTTCCAGAAATAGTCCTCGATAAAGGGTGAGAGCTTACTATGGTGCAGGGGAAAGAGCTAGAATACCTGTCCTCATTTCCAGTTCTATCCCAAGCCTGACCAATCAGGCTATGAGTCTCAGTAGCACATAACATGGAGATGACACGTGCCTCACAGGACCCACAAAAAGATGGACAGGTTAGCAGGGAGCTAGAGAACAGCACGATGGGAATCTTCAGATCACTTCCTAGTCTAGTCTTAAGTGACCGACCGGATCTAGAGTCTAAATAATGGATCCACGGCTATGGTTAAGTCAAATGTAATGTCTGCCTATGCAAAATTCTACCCAGTAATTCACTCACAGAGCCTATATAAGTTGGCCCTGTCCTCGTTCTTGAAATAATGTATTCTTGCTGTCCCTGGAAACCAAGGCATGGATACAGGGGGTGGGGGGAGGGAGAGAAAGGCAGTCATAGATCAAGTGTCTCAAATGTCAATAAATGGCAAAGGAGAGTTATGGAGCACATAAGGGAAGGAGGAGGCTCAGAATATGGGGCTTGGGATGCCCTTTGACCCCACTCAGAGAGGCCCAGTAATAAATCCAGAGGTGAGGGACATCTTTAGATATTGGAGTCATCCAGGGAAGCCATAGAGAATTTTCTAGCATCATAAACAGTTTGGAAAGAAAAATATCTAATATGGAAAGACAAGGATGGGATGGTGAACAAGAAAGTTTTTGTTGTTTGTTGCTGTTGTGATTTTTTTTTTCTGAAAATTTTTATATCAACTAGATAGGGAATTTGGAAAATCCTTCACTGAATCTGCTCCCTCAGTCGGGATCTAAGATAATAAGACAGATTCCCCTTGCAGAACCACATTAATCTGATTGCCTTGTCAAGAATACTGACACCCAGGAGCCCTGGCCACACGTAGGATCTGAACTTCATTCAAAACGGTAACAAAACGATAGTCCATGCAGGGCACACTTGCCATCCCACATGCCTTGGTGCCACAAGTATATTATTAATCAGGACAAGTATTGATAACTCTGATTATAACAACCCCCAAATCTTGATTTCTTCACTTAATAAAAGACTCTTTCATGCCTAGTCCAGGTCAGGTGGGCTGCGGTTAGCTGGAAATTCAGGCTCCTTTGGTCTAGGCCTCAGTATTCTCCGCTGGATGCTCTACATCCAGGAAGAGAGAGAATGGCAGGGATCTCGTGACGTGTTACAGGTCACCTCTGGAAGTGAGGCACAGTACAATCACCCGTATTCCATCAGGCACAGTCAAATGACCTCACTGAATGCGAGGGATGTGACACACATAGTCATCCTGTAAGGACACACAGCATTGTCTCTGTCACACCAGGAGGGCCAATAGAGAAAAGACAGGAGAAAGACCATAGAAAAGCATATTGCATTTATTACTTAATTGGTTTATTATCTCTGTCCCCCTCAATTAAAAAAAATGTTCCCTGAGAACCTACTGGATGAGAGGCACTGTGAGAGGTTCTGAGGGGACCCCAAGGCAAAGGCAATGCAGTTCTTACAGAGAAGACCATCTACTAAGTGAGATAGCATGGATATTTGTATGCCCTCTCTGTGCTTCAATTTCCTCATTTGTAAAATGAAATAACACCATGTAACTCCCATGATGGTTACAAAAATTAAATGAGAATGGCATGTGAAGTGCATGGCATGTCATAGTTCTCCTTCTCCTTTCCTTCTTCTCTTTTTCCTCCCTCTTATTATCATTACTACTAATAGAAGATGTTGGATGTGGAGAAAGTAGTACTCAAACAAAAGGGAAATTATATCCCATTGAAGAGCCAGAGAATTTTAGAAAACACTGCTATTTCAGGTGGATCCTAAAGAATAGATATAGGACCAGCTTGGGGTAAAATTCATAGCATACTAGACTACAGTGGTAGAGGCTTTGTGGCCTATGTGGGTTCAAATCCCCAACTGGCCTGAAAACATTGCCAGGTGCACAAGTGTCCAAGATCCTGAGGACTGGAGCGCCAGAAAAGGGGGATAATGACATGACAAGACCCTCTATTACTCTAATTCTCTTGCTATCATAAAAACAAAATATTTACAAAAAGAATACATACAACTTGCACAGTTGTAGAGAAAGAGGACTTTCAAAGTGAGGGACAACAGGAATAAAGACATCCATTGAGAAATGCAAAGCAGAGAGATGATGGAGGTAGACTGGGGAGAGAGGGAAATAAGGACCTCGATGGAGGAGAAAGAGCAGCCCGAACACTCCATAGCTAACTAGACAGATAGGGAAAAGACCCCTTCTCCCTGGTCTGAGACGTTCTAAAAGCTGCTCAAATTATTTTGCAGGCTCTCCAGCCTAAAGTTGAAATGGGGATTTGGGGATCAAGAGTCCCTGTTTGCGGGACCAGCAGTTAGCGTAATGTTTATGTTGCTGGACTCCCATGTAGTTGACCGCGGTTCGCGTCCCAGACCCAGTGGCTTAAACTCATGCCGGGCGTGTGTGCATGCATGCCCAAGATCCCAAGAGGAGAATGGCGGAGAAGGGATTGCAGCGTGACCATCCCCCCTGGGGGGAGATTTCTCGCTTTCTGTCTCTCTGTCTCTCTCTGTCTATCTGGCAAGCACACACACCCTATAGCTAAAAACCTTTCCAAAAAAAAAAAAGAGTCCCTGTTAGGGTGAAACAAGAAAGGAGAGAGGATAAGACATGTGAAGAGGAGCATGTGAGGGAGGGTGAAGGGTGCGGAGGCTCTGGTGGGCACCTGTGGCAGGGGAAAGAAACTGCCAGAGGTCGGGCAGCTAAAGTCGGTTCAAAATGGATTTAGAGCCCAGTACAGGAGTGTACACTGATTGACTCTGTTGCTGTGCAGACTAAGGCCACATGGGAAGCCCTGGGTTCAATTCCCAGCCCACTCTAGAAGTTGGGTATGGTGGTACATACCCATAGTCTCGGCTACTCAGAGATCTAAGGCAGGAGGATCACAAGCTTGGGGCCAGCATGGGCATCATAGCAAACCCTGTCTGAAAGAGCTGAGCCTGGGTTCAGTGTCAGTGGCACAAGAGGTAACACCCTGAGCTGCTGCGCTGGAGGTCACATGGCCAAGCACAGGTTTGGATCCTGAATCTAACTGAAACATGCTAGGTATGCCATGTGTCCAAGATCCTGACTGGCTAAAGGGCTGAGGTAAAGGGATCACATCATAGTAAGGCCCTATCAAGGATGCCTGTCTCTCTCTCTCTCTCTCTCTCTCTCTCTCTCTCTGACTCTTGCTATCATTCTCTCTCTCTCTGGTCAAATTAAAATAAATAAATAAATAGGCTATGTCGCTGGACTCCTATGTAGTCGACCGCGGTTTGAGTCCTGGACCCGGTGGCTTAAACTCACACTGGATGCGCATGCGTGCCCAAGATCCCTAGAGGAGAATGGAGGAGAAGGGATTGCAGAGTGGCCATCACCCCCAGGTGTGTGTGTGTGTGTGTGTGTGTGTGATTTCTCGCTTTCTGTCTCTCTGTCTCTCTCTGTTTTTCTGGTGAGCACACACACCCTATAGCAAAAACCTCTCCAAAAAAAAAAATTAATTAAATTAAAAATAAACTACTACAGCATGAATAGTAAAGCTAAATCCCAAAAGACTAGAACCTATTAAGGCCCTTCCACTAGAAGCACCCAAGTGAGGTTGGAGATCATGGACCCTAAAATGGGAAACATTGTCATTGTGACCCCAGAAAATCCTTTCCTGATGAAGCAATTCTGATTCCCATAGAGCTCCTTGAAGAACAACACATTTGAGGGACCAGCAGTTAGCGTAATGGCTATGTCGCTGGACTCCCATGTAGTCAACCGCGGTTCAAGTCCCAGACCCGGTGGCTTAAACTTATGCTGGGCATGTGTGCATGTGTGCCCAAGATCCCGAGAGGAGAATGGAGGAGAAGAGATTGTGGTGTGGTCATCCCCCCCCACACACAGATGATTACTTGCTTTCTCTCTCTCTCTGTCTTTTGGGGAGGAAAAAAATGTCAAAAAAAAAAAAAAAACAAAAAAAAAACTCTCCAAAAATAAAAGAACAACAAATATATTTGAGGTTGCAATCATTAAAACAGAGGTGGGAATGTTAAAACTGTATCTATTTCATTGAGTTATTATGAGTATTCAACAAATAATGCATGGCTCCTGGTATGAAATAAGCAATGGTTACGTGTTGGCTATTAGTGTGTTATGAAGCCACTTTTATGTATGAGGAAATGGACTGACAGAAATAAAGCAACTCTCTCAAACTTAGAGCACACAGATTTGCACACTACTGTCCTGTGGCGTCCGTCCAACATTTGTATTGAGAACAGCACAACAAAATTTCCCAATAAATATTGTGACAGTGGGGGAAAACAGTCTTCCTATTTACCATAAAAGGAGGGTAACATAATCTCCCTCCATAAATCCCATGGTTGTCCATATTGACTCCAATGCAACTGTATCGTGGCTCCCAGAGCAAACTCTTTCTCTATGGAATTACCAATTCCCTAGTCTCCCACAGGAACCAAATTAACACTGCTTAGTGCTATGGAGATCATATTCCCTTCTGATATTGAAACCTATAATTTTTGATCAATTAGAGGCTAGTTACACAAACAATCAATTGATATTTAACTCACTGAGCCAGTAATCATTGCAATTTTGCTTTGGAGTCTCCCACTGCAAATCATTTGCTATGCTTTGAAATCCACAAGAGGCCCTCAGGAAAGCAAAACCACTGATGGGCTTTTTTCTTTCTCCCTGTGTCAGAAAATGCATATTTGTTTCCATTCTCAGCACTTGAAGTTCAAAGCTAATGGGCACAAACACAAAGGAGTTCGACCATTACTACATCAAGTTCAATGACAAAGAAAGATGTCCCAGAAAACATTGAGTTTTATTCTGAAATTTTGGGACTTGGAGAAAATGGCTACTTCTATACTAGCACAGAGACAACTTGGCTATAAAATAAGAATATTCGCTACCATGAAGGAAACTTTCACCATGAACATGATGCTAAGGCTCAGTTAATCTATACTAAAACCTTATAGTGTGGGTATTTTGTTCCCATTTTAAAGAGGAAGTGCTGGAGACTCAGCGAGGTTAGCTCAAGGGCAGGTCTTTATGAAGAAATATTCAGGAATTCATGCCCAGGTCAGCCTGATTCTTGACCACTTGACCACTATTTTCTGTAGCTAGGGCCACCTCGAGTTTGTCCCCACCCCAAATTTCGAAGTTGGTTCTTTTCTGCTGGAAGCAGCCCACTGTGATGAAAGAAGAAAAAAAAAAATCAGCAACTTTGGAACTATGTTAATCCTAGCTACAATATCCATATGCTTCTTTTTTTTTTTTTGCCATATATCCTCAAATGAGGTATTAAACCGCAGTTTCATGTTTGCAAAAAAGGTACATTATAATATTTAAATAATGTTACAATAGTATTTTGTCCAAAATGCAGGCAATTTCTTGGGACAGTATGTAGTAATGGTGAAACTTCAGTCTTAAATTATTGGGTCATCAGGAAAGTCGTGACATTTTTGCATACAAAAATAAGTTATTGGGACCAGTAGTTGGTGTAATAGCTATGTTGCTGGACTCCCACATATGCGACCATGGTTCAAGTCCCAGACCCGGTGGTTTAAACTCACGCCAGGCACATGTGCGTGCGTATGTGCCCAAGATCCCGAGAGGAGAATGGAGGAGAGGGATTGTGTTGTAGCCATCCCCCCCCGGGGGGTGATTTCTTGCTTTCTGTCTCTCTGTCTTTCTCTGTCTTTCTGGCGAGTGCATGTGCCCAATAGCAAAAACCTCTCCAAAAAAAAAAAAAAGTTATAACTTTCCAGATGACCTAATAGAATACCTGAGTTTGAATTTTGACTCTTCTACTTAATAGTCCTGTGTCTTTGGAGAAGTCATTTGATCCATTAGTTTTATCACATGAAAATTAGGATATTAATATCTACCTTGGGTGGGCAGCAGATGGCATAGTGATTACATCACGAGACTCCCACATGACCAACTACAGTTTGAGTCCTAGACCTGGTGGCTTGAAACTCACACCACGTACATGTACACGCATGCCCAAGATCCCAGGAGGATGGAGGGGAAGGGATTGTGGTGTGGCCATCCCTTGTGAGGGGTAATTTCGTGCTTTCCTTCTCGTTGTAGGTGGGCAGCAGATGGCATAGTGATTACATCACGAGACTCCCACATGACCAACTACAGTTTGAGTCCTAGACCTGGTGGCTTGAAACTCACACCACGTACATGTACACGCATGCCCAAGATCCCAGGAGGATGGAGGGGAAGGGATTGTGGTGTGGCCATCCCTTGTGAGGGGTAATTTTGTGCTTTCCTTCTCGTTGTATCAGTCTCTCTTTCCAGCAAGTGCACATGCCCTAAGGCAAAAACCTCTAAAACAATAATAATAATATCACCTATCTCATAGAATTAATGTCATGACTATTTAATTCACTGGAAGATTAAAATACTTAATACAGTGCTTACTACATAGTAAGTGCTCAATGTGCTACTGCTATCACTTCATTTTTTTAGAAACCTTTGCTTTTGCCTAGTACCAGAGCTTACTAACATGGCCTAAAATGCCTGATCTTCCTCCTAGGAATCTTTCCTTCCGGAAATCACATGGGTACTTGCCTTCCACTGTGAGTTAGCCATCCTCTCTCCTGGTCTTTCTGTTTATGATCTTCCCAAGTACTGCCTTACCCCTAGCCACGACATGTGGTCTTAACCACACCAAGAAAACAGAATCAGGTTGGCTGTGACTTATACAACCAAGGAGATCTCCATAAGAACAATGTCATTATTAAGCCTGTCCATTGGGCTGGTCCCATGAACTAGCACTAGAGGACCTGAGTCCTACATGGCTGAAAGGGTTTGAATCTTGGCCCCAGTAACTTTAAGGCACACTGGGTACATGAGCATACATACCCAGAATCTTGACAGGATGAAGAAATGGAGGAAAAGGGATTATGGTATGACTACACCCCATTGTGAGATACTCTCTCCCTCTCTTTCTCTCTCTGTCTCTCTCTAGCAAGTGCACATCCCTGTTTGCAATTAAAGGGGAGTGGGGATGTTGCCCATTTGCTGCTCAAATATATTTCCCTGGAGGGATAAGTACACCACAAAAATTTGGGAAAAATACATCTCTAGGCTTCCTCATCATCCCAGGGATGATGCTCTTCATACATAAGTGAGCTGACGTTGGGCAGCTCTTTTCTTCTCCAGAGTGGTAAGAGTTCATATTCTTGCAACTTCCCATTTTTGGCTAAGTCATGCCTCCCCTAGTCTTCGTTGTATGGTGTAGTATAAGCCAAAACTTGTGAACCACCTCGGCAGTGCTCCATGGAATGCTGCACACACAGTAGGTAGTCAATAAATACTTGTTCATTGTGTTGCAAAGGATTCTATAAGGCATATGGCTGTTAGTAGCAGTTAACGTATGATGCATATGCATTAAGGGTTAAATGGTCTTCATAACCTTGTTATCATTACGTGTTATTTTCTCCCTATAATTCCATCAAAGTCACCAAGGACTTCCATGTTGATAAGCCCAGTGGTCATTTTGACCCATAACTGGTGTATGACACAGTGTATTCATTTGGTTTCCAGAACACTGCATTCTTGGTTTCCCACCTACTTACATGTGGCTCCTTCTCAGTTATTCTCAAGGGTTTTTTTGACCCCTAAGATAATTTTTTAAAGTTTTATTTATAATTGACACAAAACAAATGGTGTATATTTATAGGACACAGTGTGATGTTTCAATGCATATGTACACTGTATAATGATGACATTTCCAAACTTTAGAGTTGAAGGGAGCTCATCCTTTTCTGTTCTCTATACACACTTACTTGTCAGTGATAACATCAGATGCCATGTTATTAGATACGAGCTATTGCCAATGACTTCTAGACCTCTTCAGAATTGAGCAACTACTTGATCTAACTGCTATTTTAAAATCAAAATGTCTAAAACACACCCCCCTTACAATCCTCCTCTACCTTAGTCAATGCCATCTGCGTTCTCTCTTAGACATCATTCTTCATTTTCTTCTTCTCTCACAGCCCTGGTCCAGTTTGTTAGGAAATGCCGTTGGCTCCACAGTATGGGCAACATCTAGTACTTCTACTACCTCATGTCAGGGCCACTGTCACCTTTCCTGAGCTACCATCATAACCTTCTCACTTCTTCCATCTATGTGCTCAACAGACTAGTCTCAAAACAATAGCCAGAAAGAAATCATATCATTTTTCTGCCCCAATTTCTTTAATGGCTCCCCATTTCAAAGTAACAATTGTCCTTAAAATTACTTCAAAAAGGGGCTAGCAGGTGGCATGGTGGTTACAGTGCTGGACTACCACATGGCCCACCGTGGTTTGAGTCCTGGACCTGGCAGTTTGAAAATCACACAAGGCATGTGTAAACATGCTCAAAATCCCAGAGGAGATTGGAGGAGTAGGGATTGCAGCATGACCATCCCTCCCCCCGATGTGATTTCTCACTCCCCCTGCCCTGGTGAGCACACGTGCCCTATGGCCAAAACTTTAACAACAAGAGAAGAAGAAAAGAAGAAGGAGGAGGGGGGGAAGGAGGAGGAAGAAAAAGAAGAAGGAAGAAAGAAGAAGAAAGGAGAAAGAAGAAGGCTTACAAGAAGAAGAAAGAAGAAGAAAGGAGAAAGGAGAAAGAAAAAGGCTTACAAGACCCTGAATAATGCAGGTCCGATTATCCCTCCAACCTACCACTTTCCTCCTCAATCTGTTGCAGCCCCACTGATCTCCTTACTATTTCCCCAACACACCAGGCCGCTTCCACCACAGGGCCTTTGCTGTTCCACCCACCTGGCATGCTCCTTACTCCTCACCTCTCTGAAGTCTTTACTCACCTGTCACCTCCTGAATGAGGCCTAGACTGACCACTCTAGTATTAGTATCACATACCATCTTTTAATACACTGTATAACATTTTATTCGGGGGTTAATATTTATTGCCAGTCTCCTTGCCGACTGAGCACCAAGCAGGCATAGAAAATTGTCAGTTTTGTTCACTACTGCATCCCTCATACCTAGATGACTATCTGGCATGCAGAAAGTTCTCCATATTTACTGAGAAAATTGAATGAATTAATGTGGGAAATGTATTCTCATGCTTTGACTTATGAATAAATTCTGGAATGTAAACCATAAATATTGTAGACAGTGACTAGCACATTTTCTCATTTTTCTGCAAAAGCAAGCATTCATTTATGGTACAGACACTCTAAATATGTCCCTAGGAAACATTTTACAAGATTGGTACATGATGAACAGCTTCAGATACACAGAGTGTATTTTTAAAATACTGCAGTATTTTTAAATAGTGTATTTTCAAAATACACTATGTGGTATTTTTTAAATCGTAGTATTTTTTTAAAAAAAAAAACTTTCACCCAACTATATAATTGCTTTCTGTGACTTTTCTGCCATCTTATTAATACTTTTGAATCCTTCTCTTTGATGGCCTTGGGAAGTAGCATGGATGACACAGAAGTTAGAAGAAAGGACAGTAGAGCGATATGCTGTGGGTTTACATCTCAAGACCATTGCTTTCTGCTGTAACAGTTACTTAACCTCATGGTACTTTCTATTAAGGCACTCAAGAAAAAAGCACAGTGTTAAAAGTTTCTGACATGTGGTCCTCCAATCTGGGTTGCACAGTTCTGATGTCTGGAAGCTCATTATTTGAGTAGTCTACTTTTTGCTGGACAGCACCACATGTTAGAAAGTTCTTTGTAAAATAATGAGCTACAAATCTAGCTTCCTGTCACTTCCAAGAATTGATTCTAAAACTAGTCCTTTCAGCATTGGGGAATACAAACTTCTTACACTTAACTCCCTGAACAACTCTTTTTCTAACTTTTATTCCCAATTGCCATTTTTGAGCATAACTGCTGTGTCCTCCTTCTCTTGCAAATGTTATGGGATTCAGAAGAAACATGTTATGTATTGGTGTGTCCTAGGCATTGTACCCAGGTAGTCCAAGGTGAGGCCTTTCTAACTTTACCTGTGCCCCTCACTCTATGAACTGAAGCAGAACCAACTTGATTCTCTTATTTATTGGGCTGGCAATACCTTTTCTCCCTGCTCACGGGTAAACTATATAGACATGCAACTCATGTGGAGCATATTTCCCTTATGGATACTTTTCCTCAGAGACACCATTTCCATGTCTTTATTTCAAAATCACGTGGCAATGTTGCCTGTAACAATTAGGATGTTTCTAACTCTAAAATATTTTTCTAAAAACATACACAAGCTTAATTGTTGGCCAGCAATTTTTTTGTCTCTCCATAAATAATTTTGAAAATAAATTGTATCATTCCTCCCCAGGTCTATGCCACCCTTCTCCTGGCCCATTTCTGAAGCTTTTGCCTTTTTTTTTATCATTCATCTGACTCACTGCAAAAATGTCTTTGGGGTAGTATTAGTAGAAATGTGTCACCGACATTCTATCAGTGGAATTCTAGCATGACCTCCTGCAGACTTTATGTCCACCTAGACCACTGGTTCTGGGTGGCAGAGTAAGTTCAGTTTGGTGGGGAAAGTGCAGGGACTATGGAGAGGAGATCACCTGACTTCAAATCCCAGCTCTAGCGTGTAAGAAACGAGGAATTTTGAGTGAGCTATTTAATGTCTCTGGCCTCCATTTCTTCAGTCAAAGTTAGAGCCAGAAAGTACATGCTTCAAAGACCTATTAGGAATATTAAAGGAGTTAATATATGTACAGCACTCCGAACATACCGAGGACTCTAAGAGTCTACTGTCATCATATAGTAGCCACCATCCTGGCAGTTATTGCAAGACAAAAAAGAAATTTCAGTCACTATCTCCATCCACATAAAGCGTGACCACTGTTGAGAAAGAAAAAAAGCAAACATACAGATATGCAAAGGATCTGTTAAGAGCAAACTACTTTTGGAATCATTGTCATTTTTGGTCTACCATCTAAATCTTTCCACTAGATATCTAGAGGACACTTTACATTTGTGTGGTCCAAAAACATCTCTTCCAAGTGAATAACATCCACTCATTTACTTATTTAACAAGCATTTATTGAGTGTCTATTATGGGTTTACCACCTTTAAGGCATATGGGAAATTTGAAGTTGTCCTCAACGTCCTCCTCTTCCTTATCTTCTATACCTACTCAGGAACTAAATTCTACCATTTATGCCTACAATAATTTATTTACATTTATTCCCTTCATTCCATTCTCAATGTCATAGCATCATTTCTCACCCAGTCTATGTCATCCCCTCTCTGCCACTATCCTCTCTCTGCTCCAACCTCTGCTCTTCATTTGAGTAGAATCTAAGGTCTTCCTTGAGATTGTATCATCCCTCAACTTAGTCCTCACAGCTCCAAGGATGACTGCCTTATGAATATGTATTGAAGATCTTCCCCTTTGTGGTATTGCTCAAGCCATTTCTCTCAAATAGAACCCATTATTTCAGTGTCTACTTGCCTCATCCTCAGTAGTGTTTTTTTGTTTGTTTGTTTGTTTGTTTTTGTTCCCCCCAAGGTCCAACTTCAAAAGTACAAAGAGTTTCTCTAAACCTAAAACCTCAGGATCTTCCTTTGTTGCATAAGTAAGCATCTTGTTTACCCGGTCAGAATGCAGAATCCTTAAGGACAGAAATAACATTCTTTGCCTTTTTGTATCTCTACTAGCTCTAAACATAACAGTTTGGAACACTCAGACAATTAACATTTATGCTATTGGGGAGGGGGGTAGTTTCTTATTAGACTCCTAAGGCAGCTTCCAGATCATCGTTTTTCTGCCAGACAGCAATGTCTCTTCCACAGCCAGCTCTTTCTATTTCTCTTTCTCCATCTAGAAGCACCAGGTTGATAATTGTATCTTCTCCCTTAGGAGTCTATCCTTCAGGTATAATTTTATGTATCTTTTTTGGTGGCTTCAGTGTTCACACAGATAACTCTGGCTCATAGGTATTTAACCACTCTAGTTTGAACAACCTTCAGTGTAAACCACCAAAGGACAAGCCTAAACATCATCACTCAGTTCTACTAACTAACCGGTATGTTTTTGAAAACTTGAAATGCCACCTGGTCCCCCTGCCATTAGCCACCTCCTTCTCAGGGCCTTCTTGCTTATCTCTTATTGGTCAGGTGGACCAAGCCTCCACCCCACTGCAGGTCTTATTTCTGTGTACAGTGAGAAGAGTAGCATGGTGTATGCAGTGCATTGAGAAAATAGAGATAATCCAGCAAAGCCTCAGTTTGTAGTAGGTGCTAGCTAAAACACGTTTCTCTCTCTCTCTTCTTCTCGCCCCTTCCTTTTCCCTGCTCCCTTTCCCCTGTAAGAATAAGGAACTAATCCTTCCTGAAGCAGCCATTCTAGCTTTGAGTCTCTTTGACTATCCTAGAAACCCCATCCTCTTTTCAAACCAAAATTTATCTCTCAAGTTTCCCACAGCAGTGCCCATACATATCTCTGGAGGCATGAAAAATAAAGGTGATCTTTCTTCCACCAGATCGGCCTGCCAACAGTCCTCACGTAATTCACAAAGACCCTTGGGTCTTTCCTTCTCTGGGTTTCCATTCCTTCACCTTAACTTCTCCTGCCCCTTCAAGCCCACCTCAGATATTTTGGGGCCCTACTCAACCAACAGCCACTTCTGTCAGAGCAGTCCAACCCAGATTCCCAATACTACAGCATACACATTGACAATATTCCCTGCTCTAAATTGGCTAAAAACAAAATTCTTCCCCCTGCTTTACTTGCAAATCAAACTCTACAAGGGAGGGAAAAGGAAGAACAAAAATAAAATACTTAATTTAATTTAAAAACCAGCACTGTAAGAAATGGTAATGCCAAGTGAATGAGGATTTTTTTTTAAAGAGTCTTGAATCCTCAGGGCTTGTCTTGTTCTTTTAACTAGAAAGTTTGAGTCTTGATCCATTAATCCAGAGCTAATAAATGTCTGGTGGCAATTTGCCAGTTTGAACTCACAAGTGCGAGCTTATTCATTATTAGGAAGTAGCGATCTCTGTGGGGAAATGCTTGCAAACAGGATTAGCAGAGCAAGGAGAGGGCAAAGCCTTTGGTGAAAAATGTGCCCATTGCTAATCAATGGCTCACAGCTTCTTGCTGCAAAGAGTTGCAAAAAGCAATCGTAGCTCAGTGATCTTTATGTTCATCATCTGCAGAGCAGGGAGTGGACTTTGTGCACTGGCTGAGTCAGGATTTCCAAAACTTTTCCAACAATGTTTTCCTGACAATTGTAGCTAGTCAGTATGGGTCCCTGAGAGTTAAGAAACAAAATTCAAAATACCCAAAATTGAAGACTCTAGTTTATTCTTAAATATCCATGTAATGTTTGCTTCTCATTCCATAATATTACTGCATGTACTTTTATAGAAAATAGACTTCCATGTAATTCCCTGAACCCCAGTTCCTGATATTTCTAGACTCCTGTTTGAGAGAGGAGGCCTAACCCCACTCCAAGGGAGAAGCCAAGGCCCTAGCAGCTTCAGAGAGTCTGTCTTGTAGGTGTCTATGGTCAACTCTGTGGTGATCACTAGCTCAGATCAGTAGGCTTATTGATTCTAGAATAATTACACCAGAGCACGTACTGTATTGTAAGCTCTCAGTATCTGAAACAGTCAGTCTGGATCTTGGTTCCACATCCCTGCATCATGTGACCTGAGGCTGCTTGACCTTGCCAAGCCTCAGTTTCTTCATCTCTACAAAGGTGTCTACTTTCTAGGTTATGCTAGGACTGAATCAGATAACATACATAAAGCACTCAGTATAGTGAGTACAACATAAATCTTTCTTATTGTTCTACTGTAGTATTGCCAGACACCTACAGGGTTCCATAAAACCATGCTTCTGTGTGCTAAAGCAGCCAAAATGTGCAATCGAAAGACCTGTCTTCATTCCTGATTCTGCCATTGATTAGCAATGTCTTGGATGATTTGAACTGACCTCCTGGTATCCTCATCTATGACTATAGGAATATGATACATGCTTATAGATCTTCCAACCTCATTGTAAAGATGACATGAAATGGCATGTGCATGATTTATTTGAGAGTATTTGGTAAAAATTACACAAAGATATAAATTACAGTCCACCTTCCTCTTCTGCAAAGGTACATAGCTTTCCAATGGTTGACTGTTTAAGGGGCTTTGGCCCAGGAAAAACACAGGAAAGATGTGAATAAAGCTATAGTCTGAGCAAAGGAGATGCTTTTTCTCCATCCAGAGCCATATACAATGGCAATAAGCCTGCTCCTCCGATATTTAACTAATGCAAGACATTCGCTAAATGCTTTATCTACAACCTCTTGTCTAATCCTTACAAGCTGTATACAATTATTATGTTCAATTTGTAATTGAAGAATTTAAATTCAGAGACGGAAAAAAATAATTAAAAAAAAAAAAAACTTATTCACCTTGGTAAAGCTGGGATTCAAACTAAGTCTGGATAAATTCAAACCCCAAACTGTTAGCCAGCATGCTCTGCCACCCTTCCTTCAACAGTAAATTAAACCTGCTTATTACTAACCCATAATGAAAAGAGCCTATTGTGCAATGCTCTCCTAAGTCCCGTGAAGGTTCCTCGCTGTTTGAGACCATACTTGGCCAAGCACAGGCTAATGCTGTGATTGCAGTCAGGAACCAGCGATGTCAGAGAAGGGATAGGACTAAAGCTCCAGGCCTTCGCTTTCCGAAGGGTGAACATGTGTGATATGCTGTAGGGCTGGAGTTTCAATGGCTAGGGTTCAGACTGCGTCTTGGCTGATAACTCACCTGTGATCCTACTCAAGTTACTTCCACCTTTCTAAGCAGACACACAAAGTGTTATCAGAAGTAAAGTGAGAATTATCATCTCTATTCTGCAAAAATTGCTTGGAAGAAAAGCAGAAATTATATAAAGTAACACAGAAATGATGGCTAATAAGTAGAGCTATTATTATTCATTATTGTTAGAAGAAGTAAACAACTTTCATAAAGAAAAGCAAAATGTGCTTTCAGACGTCACCTTATTTGAAATTTAAAATCCCCAATACTCTTTTTTATCTCTCTAAGACATTAAGCAAATATGAACAGTCATCCAATAATTCATGTCAGTTCACAAATTGTCTCCATCTGAAAGATTTTATATCTTCTTATTTATCAAAAGCTGAAGTGGTTAAATTCTGATAGGGAGCAGAAATCTATGTGGGTTAGCAAAGCGATCTCCTGGGAGCATTAAAATGATTCTTGAATAATTTTCAAACCTAATCGTATTTGCACTTCCCATTGCTCTAAAACCAAATCAAAATTCATTGACAAACAAGCAGAATCCTGCCAGGGTCTCATGATTTAGCATGTGAAATTTCACCAGGTATAGCACACAAGAAACATAGGTCCAAAATTCCCAGTGTTCTTACTCTACCTGCTGAGAAAGATGGACCAGGAAGAGTCGATCATTGGTCCTCGTGGCTTCAAGCTGAGAGGCTCCTGACGGTCAGGCACAGGATACCTGAAGACAAAAGGGAGGCTAATGCAGGATAACATTCTGGTTCCTGCTCCCCCAGGGCAATATTCAAGGTGAGGCCTGAAAATCAGGAAGAAAGACCCCCGGAGACCTCCACATCTCTTCTCTCCACCTCCCATACAGCCCACCCTTGTTGCAAAATGGCTTCCTGGCAGAGGCATTGGAGTGCTAGTGAGAAGCCAGGAGGGGTGTGGAGGCAGCGCTCAGATGGCTACGCTGGTCTTGGCAGCAGCTACCACGGCTGTCGATCTCATCTGACCGAGGCCTTCTATATTTCCTCTTGGAAAATCTTCTGCTGGTTAGACCAGTCAGTTAGTCAATTTAGTTAAAACAAGGACTAGACTGGCACTTACTAATTTTTTAAGTTTTTTTACCATAGGCTATTTGTACTCACTGGAGAGAAACAGAGACAGAATAAAAGTGAGAAATCAACCCCAAGCGGGGATGGCCACATCACAATCTCTTCTCTTCCATTCTCCTCCTGGGATTTTGGCCATGCACACACATGCACCTGGTGTGATTTTCAAGCCACCATGTTTGGGATTCAGTCTGTGATTGACCATGAGGGAGTCCAGAGCCTCAACCACCACACCATCTACTGGCTCCTAGACTGGCACCTCCTAAACACCCACATCCACATACTAATTCACATTGCTCTGAAAGACTTGGCGTAGATATAAAAGTGAAGAATTCAGGCTCCAGAGCAAGGCTACATCTCTGCTGAGTCACTTAAGACATGTTACTTAACCTCTCTGTGCGTTCGTTTCTCCATCTGAAAAGTAAAATGAAAAATAGTAGTACCCATCTCGTGGGGCTGTGATGGCAATTAAACACTGCTTGACACAAAGTAAGTTATTTTTCTAAGCCATATAATTGCACAGCTTGCTTACAGCTCACTAAGTACTTTAAAGTTTTCATTCAAATCTTAGGACAATCTAGGAAGGCTCAGCAGGCTCCATTATCTTCATTTTACAGATGGCAAACCTGTGATTCATAGACTTTACGTGGTTTATCCAAGGCCATGACCATGTAATTATCAGAACAGAGACCTGGATCCAGGAGTTTGGGTTTCAAGTTTAGAGACCTCATGTTTACATATAACACAGCTTTACTTTGAATTTTGGCTAAAAATCTAATTACATCAGAATTAATACTTACATTTTAACTCTGCGTCCATCCATGCATCCCACTGGGCTCCCTCAGCCAGTGCATGAGCTCACAGATTTGCACTGTGTTCTTAGCACTCAGCTGACGGGGCACAGCCTTGTCAGGGAACAGGCTGTTGTCAGGAGCCAGATCCTAGCCCATTTTCACTTGCTCTGTTGAGTTTGACGCTCTCCGCAGCCACGCCGGAGAGGATGAAAGCCAGCAGGCAAAATAAATAGATACAGCTACTGAGAAACTAGAGTTAACCACTTGAAAACAAATGAGCATTCTGGCCAGAATTTCCCCACGTGGAGACACACACAGTGTTCCTGAATTTCCTTATGGCAAGACAAGCAGCCCTGTAAGTTATCTCCGATGAGGAAAGTCTAGCTAACCACCAATTAGGTTTTGCATACCAAAAGGCAGACTAATCACAAATTGTAAAGGGGCCAATGACAGGATAATCTCAGAGCTGAAGAACCAATGATAGACGCCCAGCCAGTTGGGGAATGTGACCCAAGCAGGTTCAGATTGCTCAGATTTGCAAAGGAAAGTAGGTGAAAAGAGAACCAATAACAGTTGGTGGGTGATTACTCACAGAAACTCCTAATTCAGACAGGAGCAAGTCACATAAAGGAAAGACTAGAAAAGGAGACGCCTGGAAAGCACTTGGACCTTGCGTTCTCTGAATGAGGAGCAGATGGACATAATCAATTACTTAAATAATTCAGAAGGGAGAAGAGGCTGCTTTCACCTGAATTATCCAGATAATTTTTAAAGATATAGTTTGGGTGAGAATTTCCTTTGAAGCTAAGTAAACTGTTTCTAGTTCCCCAGTTCATCAAATAATTTACTCCTCTGCATGCTGGCCTGGCTTTCACAACTCCTATCACCAGAGATGTAACTGCGGGCTGGGGCTGTTCTTTCTCTGAGATTCCTACTTCAGGAAAGAATTGGTTTCAAGCCGAGTTCTTTTTTTCTCCTTTGTGTCCTGGTAAGCTTTTCCTCTGGAAATAAACTGGGCTGGCTGTCCCTTTGATCCCATTGTGTGATTCTATCTCGTTCATCAAGCTTTGGCACCTGACCTGTTACAAGGGTATAGAAAATAGTACAATTTGAGCATTTCAAAGTGCCGGTTTTCTATTAAGCAAAGGGATATTTGACAGCCACCTTTAGACCCACTTGCTTATCAGGGTTGCGTTTTAACAAATTTTTGTGAAAGCATACCATTTATTCGCCAAAATTGGAAAAAACGAACAATGGCAAGTTCATATCCCACTGAGTATGGCTTGAAACATCCACATCTATAGCAAAGACAGACAGAAAGAGAGTATCATCATATCAGTGTTGCATCAGAAAATGGCCCAGGTCTGAGCTCCTGCAGTCTACGCTAAAGATGACCGCAACACGGAGGCGAGCTCTCAGGCTCGTTTCCCAGCACAGGGAACGTAGCTGCATCCCCTTCCTTCCCATTGCATGGGTAGATTAGAAGTGACACAGACGTATCCCTGGGCTGAAACCTCTGGGCTCCATCTTCAACAGAGAGCTTTTACTGATTACAGGAAATGGCTGTTAACTGGGTGAATAAATAGCACACGTGGACGCAGAAATCCTGAGACAGCTGAGCACCTCTTCCTCGTGGACCGTCCTGAGTAGTTCAGTGGCATGAGTGCCTTTGCTCCACACCAGACACTCATCATGCACCCTTCTATTTCCTTCAGAAACAGACAGCCTAGGGGAACCAGCAGTTAGCGTAATAGCTATGTCTCTGGACTCCCACGTAGTCGACCACAGTTCGCGTCCCAGACCCAGTGGCTTAGAACTCACGCCGGGCGCGTGTGCGTGCGTGCCCAAGATCCCGAGAGGAGGATGGAGGAGAAGGGATTGCGGCATGACCATTCCCCCTAGGGGGGGGGGTGATTTCTCGCTTTCTGTCTCTCTGTCTCTCTCTGTCTGTCTGGCTAGCGCACGCGCCCTATAGCGAAAACCTCTCAAAAAAAAAAAGAAAGAAAGAAAAAGAAACAGACAGCCTAGTCATTTCAGGCAACAGAAAATACCAAACCTCAAAAGTGGTCCTTTTTTGCAACGAATATTTTATGACAAAACGGAAACACAAGACACGGTATTTGTCCCTCCTTGTTTTGGATTGTCATACAATTCTGGGTTTTGCTAAAATGTTTTGTTGTTTCCGTCAAGCATCACCTTAACTGTATGGATGCTATGCATTTACCAACAGTGTAACACATTTCCTCCATTATTTTTGTTCAGTATTTTTGAACCCTCTTTGTAGAGCCTAACCCCCAGAATAGTCATTCTAATCCCCAGGATAGTTTTGCTGGGTGACGTGACTGTTGCTGTTTAAACTTGCACCAAGTACATGGCGACTAGCCCAAGCCTTTGCTCTACTACAAATCCACACGGCCACTTGCTGTGGAGAGTCACGCTTTGCTTCTGATTAGAGCTCAGTGTGTTTGCATTCGGTTTGGAGAGTGCCCCTTTTTAGCCTCTAGCTGCTGGATGACACCATCTGTGATTGCCAAGGAAATTAAATTAAATTAAGTTAAAATTCAATCAACAGGAGATTGTTACCTCTATGACTTTACTAGAAACCTTGAGAGCAGATACGCCTAAACGACTCCTTCTTAATACAGAAATAGACCAACTCTGCTGTAGCACCATCGTCCACGGTTCAAGACACGTGCAGAACCAGTGGCCAGTAACTTGCTCTTTCTGTCCTACTTCTCGGGACCTGCAGCAGCTAAGAAACAAACCATTCTACTTCCGCAGTCTTTGCTCAGCTTAAGGAAATCTTTATATTTACCCCCCCCCAAAAAAAAGAAGAAGAAAAAATCTTTAGGTGTAGGCTTATGTAAAAAGAAAAGATTATTAATGTGCACAATATCTTCATGCACTACACCAAAATAAATTCTAGATGGATTAAAGGGTTTTGTTCTGCAGATAACTATAAACCATAAAAATAGATTTTTGTATAAAATAATACATTGATCTTGGGAATTTCTAAGCATTAAAAACATCAAGAAAAGTATTAATAGAGTGGAACATACTAAATTTGAAAAAGTCATATCAAATAATATAAACAAAATGCAAATCACACATTGCGGAAAATATTTGTAACATTTATTCCAGGCGATGTACCTTGATACACATATACACGTAAGCACATGTGTGTGCATGTACATATACACTCTTAGAGGAAATAAGCAAGGCCAGCCCTGTCGCATCGCAGTTATGTTCTGTACAAAGGGAGCTGGATCCCACATGGCTGATCACAGTTTGACTCCTGGCCCCAGTGGCCTGAAAAAAAGCTGGGCATGCAAGTCCAGGATGCTAACAGGATGAAGAATTGAGGGGTGGGAGGGGGAGATTGTAGAATGACCAGGATCTTCTTTCTGTAAAGCTCTCTGTCTCTCTCTCTCTCTCTTGCTCTCTCTTTCTCTCTCTCTCACATGCATGCATCCTCTGGCATTAAAATAAATAAGATTAAAAAGTTAAAAACATCCCATTTATACCCAAAGACATTAATAGTAATTACTGAAGAAATAAAAATGACCAAAAATTCTTTCAAATCCGCCCACTAAAAAAGTGTATATATATATATATATATACACATATATATACACACACACATACTCATGAAAACAATGATAAACTATGGTTTTAAGTAGCAACTAACAAAGATTCAAAAAAAAAGATTGTTAATTCAGTAATGGCAAAGTAGAATAAGAACTCTCATACATTGCTGGTAAATGATGATATGCCACCCTCTTCCTAAAAGTCAGCTTGGCAATATATAGGATATCCTAATATATTTGGGGAGAAATTTATATCAGCCAAATAATCACATACATTTTTATGAAAGAATGCATATTGCAGCTTCGTTTATAACATTAAAATCTTGGAAATACCATCCATGTCAATCTGGCTATATAAATTATATTATAAACACAAGATAAAATATTATGTATTTTTAAAGGGATATATAATTATATAAAGAAATGCTTACCATGTGACACTACTAAAAAAGTGAGATTAAAAATTACATATTGCAGGGACCAGCAGTTGGCATAATGACTATGTCGCTGGACTCCCATGGAGTCGACTGAGGTTCGAGTCCTGGATCCAGTGGCTTAAACTCATGCCGGGCACATGTGCATGTGTGCCCAAGATCCCAAGAGCAGAATGGAGGAGAAGGGATTGCAGAGTGGCCATCCCCTATGTGGGTGGGTGATTTCTCACTTTCTGTGTCTCTGTCTCTCTCTGTCTTTCTGATGAGTGCATGCGCTCTATAGCAAAAACATCTCCAAAAATAACATTTTTTAAAAAAATACATATGCATATGTATATTTATATTCATAGATGTCTGTATTTCATAAAGACTTTGTTTGACTATGACAAATATTTCAATATCATGTATTATAGACATAATACACATAATATGTATATAATCACAGAAAGAAACTGAGAAAAAGAAAAAATTGATAAGATGTAAATAGTGACTATCACTATTCATATAGTATTAGTAGTATTGTTACTATTCACATAGTTCTAATAATCCTTGTGTTTCTGTGTTTTTCAGAAATTTCTAAAATAAGACAGTATTACTTTATAACTTAAAAAGTAATAAAAGTTACTAAAATGTATAATAATAATAACTTGCTTTTACTGTCTCTCCCAAGTGGCCAAGGTCTCGCCCTCTTTTGCTGTCTAGTGAGGTATATTTCATTACCATTTCCCATAACCATGTTATAATTATCTTCTTAACCAGTTCATAACAGGAAGTGCAAAGACTCACAGTAAGGCAAAATACCAGTAAGAATTTCCCAAGGGAAAGAACTAAGTGGTCGAGCCAGGAAATGTGGTTTGCATTATCATATGTGGCTTCATGTCTTGCACCCCCCACCTCAGCTCTCCTCTGGGCCTGCCCTCCAGCCCCTACAAACACTTCCAAGCACATGCACTGGAATTTGGAAAGGAGACATTGCCGTCCCATGATAAGGTCGTACATAATCATTTGAACTTTCATTGCCCAAAGCCTGAGACACTCACAGGTACACCCCAGGCACAATATTCAGAC
>NW_006160090.1:695520-698344 GCF_000334495.1 Tupaia belangeri chinensis
CCAAGAATAAATTAGTTTGAACTTTGCTAATCCACCCAAAAAGAGAATAGTAGATGAGGTGCCATTTGTTGAGCACTTATGATGGCCGTCACTCTGCTAAGTGCTTCACATGTTATCATCTTGATTTCATTCTTAAACAACCCTGTAAGAGAGTCATAAATATCCCCATTTTACAGATAAGTCATTGGAAGCCCAAGGAGAATAATCTGACCAGTATCCTATAATCAAAAAATCTCAATTTAAGACAATGCCAGTGTCTATCCTGTAAAACACTATACCACACTATCTCCAAACAAGGTAGGAAACCATGCTTTTCAAACCATCCTAGAGCCAAGCAGTTGCACAGGGTGACACATTTTAAACACTCTTCCTATAGATGGACTCACATGGGCAAGGCCCTGCATTCATGTTGCACATGTCTACACTCTGGGCCAAATGAGATGGGGTAGATCATAGTATGGCTCCATTGAGAGCCTCTCTCTCTCTCTCTCTCTCTCTCTCTCTCTAAATGGATAAACTTAAAAAAAAAAAAAAGGATGGGGGAGCATAGTGGTGCTGGACTCCCACACGCCCAAATGCAATTCAAGTCCTAGATCCAACAGCTTGAAACTCACACCAGGAGCATGTATGTGCATGTACTCAAAAATCTCAAGAAGAGAACAGAGGAGAAAGGGTTGTGGCATAGCCAACCCCCCTCCAAGGGTGATTTCTCACTTTCTCTCTCTCTGTCTCTCTCTGTGTCTCCAGTGAGTGCATGTACCCTATTGCAAAAAATCTCTCTTTTAAAATATTTAAAAAGAAAACCTAAATTTAAGCCCCATGATTGGGCTTAGTATTAATAGAAGAGGATCATTTCTTTTCATCTTTTCTCCTTATTTTAGTGAACTGTTACTCGTCGTGATTTATGACTTTATTCTCTCAGCTTCCTACCACCGGTTAACCAAACCTCAGTATTAAAAACCACATACTGGACCCCCAAAGAAAACTTCAAATAGTCCAGGTGGACAGATTGTGCTGTTCCTACTTGACGGATGCATACACTGTCTCGAACGATCTAAGGGAAATTTCTTACATCACATGACTGACAACACAGAAGAGCCTGGTATCTTGACGTCCTGTTCCCTGCTCCTGAGAGCTTGAATCACATGGAACAGTAAAGGTTTTCACTCCAAACAATGAAAGTTCTCATTCCATAGATAGTTATCCTCAAACCACTTATATGTAATTTGGCCTTTGTACGAATAAAACTAGCATTTTTAGAAAGCTAATATCTTCTCTCCTTTTCCATGACTTAATTCTCTATAACAGCTGCTATGACTAAAACTGTTGCGAGATCTCTATTCTTACTGACTTATTTAATCCTCTTAACAACAATGTGAAGCATGGCCTTATTAGGATACCCATATCACAGACAAAGAAATGGAGGCCCAGGCCAAAATGGCAGTCCTGGGATTCAAACCCAGGCAGCCTGATGCCAGAGTGCATACTTCATCCCACCACACTTTATTGTGTCTCTGTACAAAAGAAGGGCATGAAAACTGCACCCTGCAACAGCCAGAGCTATTATGCCTATTATGCTAGTACTATTTACAACATCGCTGCTTAAAGATGTGGAATATTTGGAGCAGGTCCAGGGATACATAATGAAAATTATTAATGTTTGAAAAATGGAACATATGAGGAAAGGTTAAGAGAAGTGGAATTTTTTAGCCTTAAAAAAAGAAGTCTGAAGGGGAAGTTAATAACTCTTGAAAAGAATGAAGGATCATTAGGGAGAGAATGGTACTCAGAGTATATTCCCACTCCACAGAGAAGAATGTCAGACAAAACCATTTTAAGTTGCAGCAGGAGGGAACTCAACCAGCTGTAGGGAAGAACTTCCATTAGTTAACATTCTGTCAATTCTGAATTTCAATTTAACCAGCCCTCCTGATTTTTCCAATTCAAGCATTATTCTTAATGAAGTCAAGAATTCCCTTTTAAATCTCCAGTGATTAAATGGAACACAGGATAAGATCAGGCTCGAATGTTTTTCTTTTTGTTTTTTTGTTTGTTTGTTTTTTTCCAATTCTTTGACAATCAGACACACTTCTTAGGCTAATAGGAAAATGATCCAATGAGAATACCTGATGAATCAGACTATATGATGCCTGGACCTGTCTGCTTAGAATGAGTTTATGTGAAGCAATGACCCAGGTTAGCCATAGCATCACTTTCTTGAGATCTTTGTGAATAGAAGTAGGCACCGATTTGTCTGGGCACTTCGATGGAGTCCTGCCCGGAAGTAACAAGGTGAACTGCATTGACCTCTTGTGGTTCCTTTTCTCCTGGTGATTCTATAACCCCCTACACTGGGTCATCCATCCCAATAAAACCTCATTGTTAGAACCCATGGTGTCTTCACAACTGGGAAGAATAAAATATAGGCCAGGTACAGGTAACAGTTGTTGATGGGTAAGACAAATCAGGCCTCAGGCTAACTTGAAAACATCCACCTGTATCTCTAGTTCAAATTTCCTCAGTGTGGTCCATGAACCACTTTGTATTAGAATGATCTCTAGTACTGTACTTGTAAAATTTCATCAGAATCAGGGATTGGCAGGGGGTGTGGTGGTTAAGGGCACTGGACTCCCACATGACCGACCATGGTTTGAATCCAGAATCTCGGGGCTTTCTTTCTCACTTTCTGTCTCTCACTCTTTCTGTCCCTCTCTGGTCAAATTAAAAATTAGTAAATAAATAAATAAAGCTAAATTAAATAATTCTTTTTTTTTAATTCATCATTAAAGGGAGCTCTAAGACTGGGCATTATGAGCACTCTTTC
>NW_006160090.1:698375-699176 GCF_000334495.1 Tupaia belangeri chinensis
TCTTTCCACACATTTTTTTTTTAAATGTACTCTACCCTTTACAAGTCAATGAGATTTATGTACAACACCTTTATTCCACAGCTGAGGAGAGACCTAAAAACATCAATGTTTGCCCACCTAGTAACTAAAAACCTCAAGAATAGAATCAGACACTCAGAATTCCCATGCTAATAGACTTCTCATCTACTTGGAAGTATTACAAGCAGATTTTTAGGACATGCCCTGTGGACTATACATACTGGCATCAGAACAGTGGTTAAACTAATTTTCTCTCTGGATAATTCCATTCTTCACTATGGAGAAAAATACCAAAGGCTCAAGCATCAGACAGGATACTTGGCACCATGAATAACTGTAGCTTGCCTCCAAGAGACTCAAATAATGGAGAAATAGATTAGCTCATCGTAGGGGAAGACTAGAGAAGAAGCAAGCTTCCACGTCAGTTGGTCCAATGATTCAATGATGCCATTTGAGATGGTTTTATCATCTTTCTATTTTGTCATTCAGATCACTAGGCTAACCTGTCACTTTCTCTCTTAAGGGCAGAACTTTTTTTCCAAGAAGATCCCAGAAGATTTTTTCTTTCCTTTCACTAGCTCAAATAAGAAGTTTATCCATCCCTCAACCAATTATTGGCAGTGAAACTGAAAATACTATAATTGTTATTGGTATGGAGCAGAGCTCATGGAGTCAGCTGCAATGCCCACTACAGCGTATTAGGAAAAGAAGCTGGAGAGGCTCCACACTTCCCCTACTCAGGGCCAGTCCCCAAAGAGAAGCTAGCAGGGGCCTTATCTCCAC
>NW_006160090.1:699188-729018 GCF_000334495.1 Tupaia belangeri chinensis
TTATTGCACAAAGAACTATTTTCCATTTTCAGGGTGTTAGCTAATCTCATAAAACAGAAAGACCTTCCTGTTCTATACCCTTACCCATATTCACTAACCATTAACTCAATACTTTCAGAGAGCAGAGCATGCCTCCTACGTACATATAACAGAACCTCACATGTACTCAGCATACACTGATGCACAAGGAAGTATGTATTGGTTGTTGGAAAATTCATGATGCATTTTTGTGTAGAAAAAATATGGCATGACTTTTCTGACAACCAATAATTTCTTTACCTTCATATTTGAAGCATTCTTCCCAACCCCATAGCATCCAGGGCAATGGAGTTAAGGGTAAATGTGGTCTAATCTAGTGAACTCAGAACGGTGACTACGGTGTAAATAGCTGCTCTGGCAGTGACCTAGTCATCTCATTTGGTAGGAAGACTGTGTTTCAGACCTCTCCTATGCTTCTTCAGACTGCACTGGGTCTATAGGAAGACCTAGGCAGAGAAGAGACAGAAGCCTTAGGTCCACACCTCATCCTCCTGCCTCCCATCCTGGGTATTCCTCATTGTAAGAGGCTGTTCAGGAACATACTGACTCCTCCACTCTTTCTCACCCATTTATTTTCTCCACAATTTCCCTGGACCCAAGAGCAGTGGGCTTCCTTCCTATGTTCCCTTTGGGATCAAACATTCCACGTTCTGCTCTCCTTCCTTCATAGGCAGCATTCAAATTGCATGCTCCTTGCACAGCCATAAGGTGGAGGAGTACATGGAAGAAGAAATGTGGAATAAAAGAAAGCTGTCAAAAGCATTTTATAACTATTACATATGATGATGCCTAAAATACTCAGCATATTCTTTGAAGCCAGTTGTGTAAACTATTCCTCTGACCCTGGACAATGGAGGGAAAGTAGGGCCAGGTGTGACTACCCATAAAAACATAAAGCCCATCCTCCCTGTGAAATATCAAAGCTGAAAAGATATGTCTGTCCCATTGGAGACTGAGGTTTAAGCGCAAAACAGTAAAGCATCCATGAAATAAAGAAAAGAGACAGGTTTCCAGTAATCCTGACTGTGTCTAGACAGGCACCGGCTAAAAGCCATATTGGCCAGGATTGTTTTGGCCATCAATCTGCATGGTGATGGGCACAGGAGTATCAATGACACAGCACCGTTAACACACAAGCAACGAGACACAAGCCAGGCCAGAAGCACAGTTGGAGAGAATGTTCCAAGTGAAGACAGGGCTGCAGTGTCATCATAGCCCATTTGCTTAGTTAATATCTTTCTCTGAAAAATTATGAATTAAAGTCAAACCTATGGTGCTTGGTGAAATGTCACTCAATTGTGTTGAATAGTAACATTCATAGTTTAGAGTTGATCATTGGTCTTAGAAATGACAATATTGTTCTTTTCTTTTTTTTTTTTTTCTTTTTTGGAGAGGCTTTTTTGCTACAGGGTGTGTGTGCTCGCCAGAAAGACAGAGAGAGACAGAGAAACAGAAAGCGAGAAATCATCCCCCAGGGGGGATGGCCAAGTCGCAATCCCTTCTTCTCCATTTTCCTCTCAAGATCTTGGGCACATACACACACGCACCTGCCATGAGTTTAAGCAGCCGGGTGTCGGACTCGAATCGCGGTCAACTACATGGGAGTCCAGTGACATAGCCATTATTACACTAACTGCTGGTCCCAACAATATTGTTCTTTCTTTTCTTTTTTCAACTTTTAAAAATTATTTTGTTCAGTATAATTACACGTTTATATTTGAACCTCAGTCCACATCCAAAGCACAGTCATGTCCCTTGCGCTAAGGACAACCCTGTCTTTTAGAAATCACTCTATTTGTAAGGAAAGAACCAAAGACCTTATAACTCAGTTTGAAAAGAAACAAGAATTTAGTTTGAATTTTGAAACAAACATTGTAAATACTTCCATCCTAGGTTAACTTCGATGATAAAAATCAAAGCTAATTAGCCAGTCAATGCTAATTAAAAGCACATTACAAAGGGAGGAAAAGATGAAGAAGATAGAGATGGGAGCGAGGAATGGCAACTTAGTCTGTCAACAGTGCCATCATATGCAAATAGAATGATGTGTGCAATGAGGTTTCATCAGCAATGAGGAAGATAGAGGATTCCCTGTCTTCCTCTATTTCTGACTTTAAATAGGTGAATTCATGACTGAAATTTTACTTTGGATACCCAACTTAAAGAAAGAGATCTTCAGCCAAGGGTAACTTAGTAACAAAAGATCTGTATCGATTAAGTCTGCCAAGACAGAACAAAGAGATGATGTCTAAGCTGGAATTTGAAAGATAAACAAGATTTTCCAGGCCAGAAAAGGCATTCCATGAAGAGGGAGTGGCATGTGCAAGACAGAGATGTGTATTATTACTTGGTATTCAGGTCAGCTCATCGCACTGCTGGCATGAAGAAGCAGGTATGAGAGCCTTAAGAACAGAAGTGAGGCCACAAAGTGCATGTGCTGTGGACAGGCTGACCTAAGACAAGGACAAAGTTTTCCCCACAGTGACCTTAGTGAGAACAGCCACAGCTAGGGTGCAGTGCTTTTAGAAAACAGGATACTGAGGTATAAAAAGAATGAGCTATGATGGAGAAAAGAAAGATCACCGAGGCACTTGAAGCTATTAGCGAATAGAAGGAAGGTTTTGTTCTGGTTTTGCTGGAATAGGTAAACTTGATCGCATGTTAGGCTAAGGAAAATATAAGAAAGAAAGAATCTGAAAACAAGTAGAAAAGGGCGATTGTTGATAGCATAAGGTCTCTCGTAATAGAGAAGGAACAGATTAAGAAGGATAATGCATCCTTTGAGTCTAGAGAATAATAAAAATTAAAGTTTGTAGGTGAGAGAAATAGAAATCAAGAAGTTGGGCAGAGAGGTGCAGTAGTAGTGTACTACTCAATTAAAGCTGGATCCATATTGAAGATCATGAGTTTGGTTCTTCAGTCAAAATGCACATACTGGACGTGTGTGCCCATGACTGACTAGGTGGAAAGGTTGAAGGCGGTTCATGGCACGGGATGCTATCGAGGATGCTTCTCTCTCTGTCATGAAAGAAAGAACTTTTTTAAAGAAATGATTTCCCAATGAATAATCTCTAACTTCTCCTAAGTAGAAACTAAGGTTATAAATTTATTTGTCAACACCATTGTGTTCCATGCATGAGTTAAAGTAGAAAAATGGGGTGGTCTGTCCACTGAGAGGGATTTGAATGAGCATTGAAAAGGGAAGAGAGCCGTCTAGGGAAATGGAAGCACTGACCAGGAAAAAAAGATAAGTGGTAGGGGATCTTGAGACTCAAAAAAAATGTTAGAAGCCATGAATTTGTACTGACACAAATATGTGCAATTCATGATTTTCTCCAATAGTATTCAACAGACTGGCTGCATAGCCAGTATGTATGTAAGAAACAGGGGTCCAAAAAAAAAAAAAGTGTGCGAGAGAGAGAGAGGGCACTGGTGAGAGAAGAGTTATGATGAACAGCAGCAATTTTAGAGCAGATGAGATGGGAGTTGTCTTGTAGAGAAAGGTTGTTGAGCTCAGTTCCAGGGAGGGGACAGTCTCACAATGGCAATGTGTGTCTGTGGATGAGAACTGGGGATGTGGATTGGAGACAAAGGCCACTGGCATTGAAGTTATGGAAGTGGAAGTAGGGTACCATGTGCATTATCTACACAGGCCAGAAATCACTGGGGTGATGACCTTTCATTTAACATTCTCTCAGGAAAGGAGGACAATCTTCATGTCACATACATGGGGGCAGATCAAAGGCAGAAGAGAGAACAGCAACAGGGCATGGAGAGGAACAGAACAAGCTTAGTTTGGGAATCGAGAGAAAAGATATCAATGAGGATGTGAATGAGAGATGTCATGGAGGGAGAGAAGGACAGCTTCATTTGGAGAGATCAATAAGTGTGTTTCCAGATGAGAAATGGGTCCTGTTAGGGTCAGAAGGTAGAAGGAGGGAACCAGCAGTTAGCGTAATGGCTATGTCGCTGGACTCCCACGTAGTCGACTGTGGTTCGTGTCCTGGACCCGGTGGCTTAAAACTCATGCCGAGAGGAGAATGGAGGAGAAGGGATTGCGGCGTGACCATCCCCCCTGGGGGGTGATTTCTCGCTTTCTGTCTCTATGTCTCTCTCTGTCTGTCTGGCAAGCGCATGCGCCCTATAGCAAAAAAAAAAAAAGAAAAGAAAAAGAAAAAGAAGGTAGACGGAGTGCTGTGAGAAGTTGCTGAAATACCTGATAACCAATAAGAAAGACCAACAGGGAGATCTGGGGTGAAGATAAGGGTCAAGGGAGAATGTGCCCCAGAGAAATATGGAGGCAGAAGGTTGAGGGAAGATTGCAATGGATATTCAGCACATCCATAGTGTCCAAGACTTTGGACTCAATTGCATTAACTGGACTCAAGTTTTCTAGCAATGGTTTTTGAGTAAAGCTGTTAGGGTCCAGAAAACCAAGTGACTATTTCTCACTCTGTTCTTTTCTTTATTTTTATTTTTTGTAAAACCAGGCTGCTTTAATGTCTTTGTACTTAATAAATAATCTTTTGAGGACTGCAGACATGTAAGACTGGCTATATTCAGAAACATCAAGTCATGATGGTTTTCCAGATGGTGTATCATCTTTGAAAATTACAAGGAGTTACTTGTATGTAACTGCCATCAAACAAGACACCATTTATGCATCCACCATTTTTAGGATTGTTGGTAACTTGGACATATTTCCCCAAAATAATCTTGCCTCCTTGTTTCACAAGGCCCAACTCACTCACGTTCACCTCAATGACAGTACCTTTGGTGATAACACCCAAAGTTGTATATAGTGGGGATGAGGGATTCTTTATGAGGAAAAAGGTGGCTTTCAGTTCAGGATGTGTTACATGGGCCTCCTTGAAACATAAGCCCATTGGTCTAATGAATCTTTCATATTTAGGTGGTTTTCTAGTAAAGTCATCTCCAACAAAACAGACTTTTGTAATCATCCTCTTCCATGTCTTTTTCTTTCTCTTTCCTGTTCAAATAACTTTTAATACTTCTGTTTCTCCCTGGGCTCGAACTTTGGGTAGAGAGGGACTTCCCATTTTCCCACTTTCTCTTTCATTTTTGTTTAATCATATTGGAAAGTACTTTAGCTCGGGACTGTCCTTCTCTGTCCAACAGATGGGCAGGTACTGCTCCTAGTGTTGTCTTTTCATCATTCTTTGGTTTGGTGTTCCTCTCTTCATACATCTTGTTAGTCTTTTTCATTTGTATTTTCTCGGCATGGCACTGTTTATGATAGAGCTTAGCCTTCAGACCAATCTTTTTTTTTGCCTTCTTTGGACATTCATGAGCCTCCCAACTTTCCTTCTTTCTCTTTTTCTCATGGTAATACAAACGGTTATCCATAGCGTTTACGATGTAATTCAATATATTCATTTTGTGGCATGGTGACTACTGGAGAGTCGCCAGGAGTAGCCTCCCCGGACGCAAAGAAGTTGTCAACTTTCAGGTGTCCCCCACTCTGTTCTCCTGGGCAGAACTGACCCACAGTCCCTGGCAATTTCTAGTCCAGCGGCCTGGGCATCTTAGCTGCTATGTCCAATTTTATTAAGGTTAGCTGTTACCAGTAAGTATCATGCAACTTCTTTTTCTTATTTAACTCTGGCATGTTGGTAAATTTTCTGCTGAGTTGTAGTTTATCTTTCCCGGCTTTAGTGTAGACTCTATAAAACTGTGATTGGTTTTACTGACCAATTTAGTTAGGTTACAACCCAGCTAGTAGTTCTTCTGTTTTGTAATCTGAGAAGGAAATAAATTCTAGATGCCAATTTCCCCTCTTCCACTCTCTTGCTTATGGTCAAGTGACCCAGATAAATTGGGCCACTAATATTCACATCTTAAGTGTGATGGCATCTAGGTTTTTGGTCCACAAGTAGATAAAGTTATTAGAATTGGCACTACAAGTATTTGTCATCTTAATTTCCCTGCCTATACTGATATAAGTTTTAACTATTTTTGCCACTTGTGAACTAAATGTTTTCTATGGGTTTTCATTCATTGCTTTATGGTTAACCATCTCAATTACAATAAGACCAGATATTTATAGACTTCCTCCCTGTCTTTATTAATTTGATCTTTAATCCTTTAAACCTATCTGTCACAATTGTCATTGTAACACAGAGAATATGTAATCTCATACATGCCATAAAATGCCTCGATAAAAATACCCACCAAAATTGTATTTATTCACATCTATTTTTTGGTAGTGTATCCTCTGCCACATACAAGCTTTGAAAAAATAAGTCAAGAGAAAGGTTTGTCTTTCACATTTCTGAGTATATGGCTTCAGTAGGTTTTTCTGTTTGAACCTATAATCATTGGTGCAGCCAACAGAGATAGGTCTGTAAACACAGACCTCATACTTGCAGCAGTAAATGAAAAGTTAAACAGACGGTCTAGTCCTAGGTAAGAGAGGAACAGATACTCATGGTCCCAAGCTTTGCTCATCTTGTCATACTTTCAGTGCTAACACTTGGAAAGCTCCTCTCCACTGTTCTTGATCCCGGCTTCCCCCTGCTTTTCTCTGTCTTGACAAGAAGTCACTAAGTATGTTTACCCTAGACCAAGTGTCCCAGATTCCGAAATGTAAAATTTTAAAGAAGAAGATATATCTTGATGTATATATAACAGTTTCTTAGGAATTACAGCTATGCGTATCCTTCAAACAATAGAACCAGCTTCACCTAAAGCAGCTTTTGTCCTCAGTACTACTGATACTTGGGGCTGGATAATGCCTGCTGGGGTGGAGGGGTCCTGAGCACTGAAGCATGAGCAGCATCACTGGCCACTACCAGTGTTCTCTCCTGGGAGGGTGCTAACAGCAACCCCTACCCCAGGTCATAGTAAGCAAAATTGTCTCAGCATTGCCAAACACACCACAGGAGGCAAAAGTCGTTCCCAGTTGGGAATCTCTGATGTAGATAGAAGACCATCCTCCCCACCCTGTGAAGAACTGTAAGGGAAATAAGAAAGGAGGGAGAGAGAGAAGAAAGGAAGGAGAAAGGGCAAAAATGAAGTAAACAGTGAAGGAAGGGGGAAGAAAGAAGGGGAGGAAAAACAGAAGAGAAAGAAAACAAAAAATGAGAATAGAAAAAATTTTTAAATGAGAAAACTTGGGTTGAATTCCCAGCCCACCTAGAAAACCAGCAAGGGGTTTATGCCTGTGGTCCAAGGTACTAGGGGTGCTGAGACAGTAGAACTGCAGCATAGCAAAATCCTGCCCACAAACCCATACTCTGCACGCACGCACACGCACACACACACGCACACACACACACACACACACCACAAAATAGATAAATAAAAGAATAAGGGGGGAGGGAATAGGTGGTAAGGTGGTTAAGGGCGCTGGACTCCCACATGGCTGACCACAGTTCAAGTCCTGGACCTGGCAGCTTGCTTTCTCACTTCTCCCTCTCTCTCACACACACATGTGTGGTCTTGCTCTGTCCCTCTGTGGTCAAATTTAAATAAACAAATAAAGTTAAATAAAATAATTCTTTATTAAAAAATAAAAGAAATCACCCAATTCTAAAAAAAAAAATAAATACCCTGAGGAGGTGACTGACAATTGGTAGAAAAGGATTGGAAGTACAAAGAGCTTTGTACATCTGAATCTACTGAGTGTTTGTTTTGCATATTTGTCTTCCCATCACTGCTTTAACATTCAGCATGATGGGGGAAGCCTTCGGGCTTCAGTCTGTGGTTCTCCACTAGAGTTAGGCTGGCAGCCTATGATCAGAGAAAGCTGACATGGATGTTATTTGGATGTGATGGACAATGGCTCAGGTAGCTCTTAGTGATTCCCTCCAGGAATTTAGGTAAGTGCAGATGATTATGAACAACGATCTATCACAGCTTTAGCAAAGTTAGTAATAACCAGTGTGTATATAGTTATTTTTTGAGAATGTCATTCCTAGGCATTAATGACATTATACTTCTCCTAAAATACTTAAGAATATGCAATCTCACTCAATTCATACATATTATAACTAACAGGTACAATTATAAAATAACCTCATTTGAAACAAACAAGAGTTCAAGTTGTTCGTAGTAATTATAACCAAATGTCAAAATTTGGTATTTAATCTCTCTCCTAATCTCACCAGGCTAGTTAGCCTAAAGATATGAATGGGATACCATTCATGATAATGGCCCCATTGCCTTGGTTCTTGCTCTAAAACTCATCATGAAATCATGAAGACCCAGCCTCCTGGCAAGTGCCTCTTGTTTGACTAGAATCCCTTGAAGTCTCTCCCTTTTTTTTTTTTTTTTTGAAAGAGATTTTTGCTACAGGGCGTGTGCACTCGCTGGAGAGATAGACAGACATAAAGTGAGAAATCACCCCCCCGGGAGGATGTCCACACTGCAATCCCTTTTCTTTCAATCTCCTCTCAGGATTTTGCACACACATGCATATGTGCCAGGTATGAGTGACAAGCCACCAGATCTGGGACTCAAACAGCAGTCATTCATGTAGGAGTTCAGTGACATAACTATTATTCCATTTGCTGGTCCCACCCCTGGAGTCTTCTAAGAATCAATTTGATCTGTTGACTGGTTATCCTAATCAAGCCATGCTGCTGGCAATAGGACCAAAAGCCATTGTGTTCTGAAGTGTGTGTGTGTGTGTGTGTGTGTGTTGGTGTGGGGCAGGGGGAGCAGAATCTCTCTCTCCCTTCTACATATTGTTTTCTTGGAAGCAATTCAAAACATGGCTGCTTGAGTTCCAAACAGCACTGCCAATTCTTACCTCTTCTTCTCCAGTAGATACTGACCTGACAGATGCCAGACTGAAACATGAATGTGAGTGACAGTCACTGCACAGTTTGCCCCTCCAGCCACCACAGCTTGGTCAGGGGCTAGCCCTTCACTGATGATAAGCTCCTTCTTGGGTGGTCCTTCAAATCCCCATGCAAACAGACTTCAATCTATCCTTCCCTACCAGCCTTCCAGATTTAGGCAAAGGCCAACTCAAGATCCTTGGAGCTTTTTATTGTCTTATACTAGCTGTTAAGAGTTTTCCTGACTGTGACCCTTCTCAGAGATTATGATACAACCCACCATCTTTGCTAAGTAGATCATGGAACTCTCCCCCCAACCCACAGTACTATTGACTAGGCAGATGGTGAACACCTGGCCTGAAACTGGGGCTTCCTGAGGATGGTTCACAACCTGTGCCTTGGTACCACCTGGGTCAATTCCTGTCCTAGAAATGAGTGGCACAGAAATTCAGTGGAATCACGTTATTAGTGGAAAATCTACAGACTTATGCTGTCTTGGTCTTACCATATGGAGGCCTGTTTAATATTCAGTGAAGATTCCAAGTTCATCCAAAGAGTAGTGTGCTGTCTGAGCTCAGCAGGGCTGCCCCATCGCATGCCTGCAGAGAGGAGCGTGTGCGTGGTAAACCACTCAGTAACACAGTGTCTAGCCTAGAGCTGCTGAAGTCACAAAGGACAGTCAGAAGTGGAGTTTTCTCAGCTACTGGCCATCTATGCTTTTCCTTTCTACAAGTTCCAAGAAAGTTCAGGCTACACTGTGACCCTTTGTTTTGTGCTGTTATAGTAAAATACCACACACTGGGTCAACTTGCAAGAACAGAAGTTTATTTCCTCACAGTTCTAGAGGTTCAGAAGTCCAAGAGCAAGGTGCTAACATCTGGGGAGAGACTAATTGCTGATCTTCATGTTACAGAGGCAGAATGGCAAAGAGAGGGATAAATAGTGTCTTCTCACAAGGCAGAAGAGCGGACAAGAGCAAACCCACTGCAGCAAGCCTGCCTGATAGTGACATCAGTACACTCATGAGGGCAGAACCCTTATGACCCAAACACCTCCCATAGGCTTCGTCTCTCAACACTGTTACATTGAAGACTAAGTTTCCAACATGTGAATTTTGGGGGACACATTCAGACCATGATGCCTGGTAAGATATTGAAATCTTAATCTGTACCAGGTCAATTTTACTTAATCACTGTATATCTTTTTTTTTTTTTTAATTTGACCACAAAGAAACAGAGAGAGAGAGAGAGAGAGAAAGGGGAAGTGAGAAAGCAAGCCACCAGATCTGGGACTTGAACCATGGTAGGCCATGTGGGAGTCCAACATCTTAACCACCACACCTCTTGCCGTCCCCAATCACTATAGATCTTTACAGCATAAAATGTTTTTTCTCTGCATGAATACAGTGTATATTAATCAAGTCATAGATATTACCATGTACATTCATCAACAGATAACTTTTTATTTTGGTTCCTGTTAAATGTTTCTTACCCCCCCCCCAAACAAAAAAAAAAAAACAGTGCTCAAACTTTCCTCGAACTAAACACCTGAGTCATAGACTGCTGTGATTTGTGGCTGCCAGATGGATGATGCTATTCACCCATTTTCATAGTTTTCTGCCACAGAGAATCCAACAACTTCCATCACAAGCATCCCTTGCAAGCGATTTACTCTGTAAGGCTTGCAAAGGCAAAGTACCAGCCCCTTCCGGTGAGCGAAGTCACGAAGGTGTTGCATTTACCTGTGAGAGGCATAGTTTCAGGAGAGGTTCTAGTTTCAGGTGGTAGTTCTACAAGTGCTGAGTGACAGGTGGCAGTAGGTATGGCCAGCCTACTGCATCTGTTTGATGGAGTAATTGAGCATTCTTCCTGGCTGCTCCTTCTTGCTTTGTGGCATCCACACTTGGTTCTCTCACTGTTCCCAAAGTCTGTAAGCTGCCTAATACCCTATATGAAATCCCTTTTTGCTTAATCTCACTTGAGTGGGTTCTGTGGACTGCAACTGAACCCTGACTGATAGAAAGAGGTGAGGAAAACCTCTTGCAACACCAGCTCTAGCAGGCTTGAGCTGGCCAAAAGAGACAGAGAAAAAAGAAAAATGTGTCTGTGATGGCCAACACAACCCCCAATGGGTGGTTTGTAAGTTGAAATAGAAAACATTTTCAATGAAATGAAATAGTTTGCTAAATGGTGGATATTCGTAGGATTCCCTCTTCCCTGAGCACTCGTTTGGCTGTGTTCATGTTCACTGGCTATTTATATGCTGTCCTTCTAGCAGACTCAGTGCCTTAAGATTTGAAACTGTGTGTTCCTTTTTGTCCCCCGTGTCAGTGTTGGAGTGCAGGACCTTGCACTTAGTAGGTGCTCTAATAGTCCTTATTGGGTGTGGAGTGATTGCTGGTTGTAAGAAGTTTCCAGATTCTCCCGAGGAGTGCTGAAAGTTTCCTTTTAGGGACAATAGAGTAGATTTAAAAAAAAAAAAAAAAAGTGAAACTTCTCTTGATTTTCCAACTTAAGATACAGTTTCATGAAGTCTTTGTATAGGGTGAGGCTGAGGAGGGGATCCCGCCTGCCAGGAGTCTTACTGACAGCTAGCCCTGGCTCTGGTGGCTCTCCAGTTTGTATTTATATCTACACACGCCTCTTCCATCAAAATATGCCATATGCAACTAAAAGATACTAAATAAAATATTAATGCCCAGGATGCCCACGCATTTTGGTAATGCCTTCAACCTTCTTTACAAAGGATTGTAATGCAGTCTTGTAATTTTACTTCAGCACAGTGCAATCAGCAAATATCAATTTCTCTCTGGACCACAAAGTCTCGTTAACTGCAGCTCCTCCACTCACGCCCTCGTGAGGAAGACAGCTGCTGCGTCAGACACTTAGAAAGTCTCTCATCACTGTAAACCCTGGCATGCGGAAACCCCGGAGCAGGGGAAATGCGTTCACTTGCCAGGCTCCCGTAGGTTATTTGAAAGGGAGGATTTTGCTGCTTGTCATCTTATGTGCCCACCCCTTTCTCTCTACCTGTTAGATTTCTACCCATTCTATGAGACCAAACTTTAATGCTATCTCTGCGAAGACTTTATCGCCCCAACTGGAAATACTTCCGATATACTTCATGTATTTCCGCTACACTTATCCAAAACTGACAGGTCTAGCAATTCCTTGTTTATGACTTCTGTAATCTACCAGAGAAGCAGCTTGAGGATAAAATCCAGAAATGTTTCTTCTTTGCATCCCAGAACATCACAAGCCATGAAATCATTATTGCCTGTGAAGAGACTTCCAAAAGTTCATGGGAAAATAGAATTAAAGTATGAGTTTATTTCAATACAAAAAGATTTGACACCCATGCATAGTTTTTTTTTTTCATAATATGCATTTTTAATAAGTTTTTTGAAGATTCCTCCCCCCCCCATATTTAAATGAAAGAAATTGTCACTTCCACTGCCAGGACTAGGATGGAGGTTTCCAACAGTTCAGGAATAATTTAGCTGAAATAGGTTTTGTGGTATGGCTTAGAAATAGACAACCTTTTAAAAACATTTTCATGGAAGAAAAATATCTAATTTACAAGACAACATGCATATGAATAGGGCCTTGATAAAAGCACACTGAGTTAGAACTAGCTTGCTGTAGCTTCAAGTTCTGGGTCCCTAGAAGAAGAGTAAGGCCTTTTCTGCCTTCTTCCATGACAAGATCATCAGCCTCCTTGTCCTTTATAAGCACATTTATTTCCAGAAAGAGAGAAAATAGAGCAGCCTGCTGGGTAACGCTGTTTCCCTTCTCCTCTCATACTAGCCCACTTTGTATGATCTTTTAACTTTTCCTTGCACAATTATAATTAACTCTCAGGAAAACAAATCACCAACAGGGACCAGCAGGTGACATGGTGGTCAAGGCACTGGACTCCCACATGGTTCACCGTGGTTTGAGTTCCAGACCTCACAACTTGAGAATCACACTGGGTGCATGTGTGTGGGTGCCCAAAGTCCCAGGGGGAGAATGGAAGAGAAGGGATTGTAGCGTGGTCTCCCCCTACCCCAGGGCGTGATTTCTCACTTTCCCTCTGTTGCTGTCTCTGTCTGGTGAACACACATACCCCATGACAAAAACCACAAAAAAAAACAAATGTACAAACAAAAGGTCACCAGTGTTTACAAGGGGTTCCACGTCACTGTCAAGCGTCGACTGCACACTCCGAGATGGGGAAACACGGACATTTAATAATAGACATCGCTCATTTTTGCTCAACACACAAAACTAGCATGGCATTCCTTCAGGGTTATTAGCAAAGATTTTCATGGCAATTTAAGGTTAGGGTTTTTAGTTCCGGATATATGAAAACATAGGATTTCTTCCTAGGTTCTCTATAATTCTAGCAGAATCGCCCCAGGAGGAAAGTGTTGCCTCAGCTCAACTTTTCCCAAACTGTTTCAAAGATGTTAACAGGTAAGGTGTGGAAAATGCATCCTGTGGTCAAATGAATTTTTAAAATTTAAGCAGATTAATTTGCTTGTAATTTCATGGAACCTTGAATGTGCACGGTGTTCTCTGTGACTATCACATGGATTTCTCAAGGGATTTGTGTTATAAACATAGATTTTAGGAAATGCTACCTTAAGTCTGCCTTGACTTTGTCTACTGAACTATCAAACACTAGGGATGGAAAAAGCAATGGTGAATGATGCCAACACCATTTTAATTTTTTATTTAACTTTTTTTTTTATTTATTTGGCCAGAGAGAGAAAGCAACAAAAAAATGAGAAAGCAAGAATGTGAGAAAGCAAGTCATCAGGTTCAGGACTTGACCCTCATCAGCCATGTGGGAGTCCAGTACCTTAACCACCATGCCACCTGCTGGTCCCGATTTTAATATTTTCTTTATAAATAATACCATAAAATGAAACTTATCTCTCATTACAAACAGTTGTAGAACACTCTTCAATACCTTAAAGAGGATCAAACTCCTAGATAATATAAATCTTTCTGAATGTCATCAATTTTGGTTCATCATGCTTACCTTAAACTTCTCCCTAAATCATTTCTTAGATTTAATCCTCTTACTAAATCTTGTCTTAGAGTGAATAATAATTACTATTATACTATCCTATAGGGAGTTTGTAAAATGTTCCAGGAACTTTGCTAAATTCAGTCTCTCATTTAACCCTTGAACCCTGGGAGGTAGTTACTATTATTAAGGAAACTAAGATTTAAATAACTCAGGGCCAACAGGTGATATAGTGGTTAAGGCACTGGACTCCCACATGGGTGACCACAGTTCAAATCACAGATTGATGGCTTGAAAATCACGCCAGGTACATGTTCTTGTGAGCCCAAACCCCAAGAGGAGACCAGAGGAGAGGGGATTGCAGTGAGGCCATACCCCTGGGGATTGACTTCTTACTTTCCCTCTCTCTGTCTCTCTCTGGTGAGCACATGTGCCCAAGGGGGGGGGGACTTTAAAAAGAAATAAAAGCTTTAAATAACTTACCAAAGCAAATGGCAAGACCCAGCTTCAAGGCTAGGTCTCTAGGACTCCAGGGTTCATGTCACAGCCACTGGGAGGCAGGTCCTCAAGACTATGACTCCTTAGGTATATGCTGCTCTCAAAGGCCCCCAAACCTTGGCTGCCTCTGTGTTCAAGTAAACTCATTACCAACCAAAGTCCTGGCTTCCAGTTCTTTCTTTGACTACCTGCTTATAGCTAATCAATGAGATGGGGACTTAATTGACTAATTTCCTACTCCCCTCTGACTTGCTATCTTCTACTTTTCCCATGGACTCCTTCTAATACATTAGAATCAAAGAGAGGCTTCTTTCATGCTTTTTCAGAGAAAAGCAACATGGAATTTAGTTACCAGAGTTTTAACTATGGACTTTGCCTCCCGTACTCTCTTGCATAGAAAAAAAAGACACCTTGCAGAGACAAAGTGCTGCAGTCCTGATGTCAGATTCTCTGCCACACCATCGCTGGCTGGGTTTCTCTCCCTCCTTACCCCACCAGGTAAGCCTCAGTACCCGCTAGAGGGTGCAGGCTCAATAGTTGCCCACGTGCTGTGACTTCAGCTTTTACCACCTGCTTTCACTAGCATCCTGCTTTTCTTTTGTCTTGCGCGTTTTAAAGAACATTTGAACAAAGAGGACAATTTTCTCTCCAGACACGTGGGCATTCTCTCCCACTGCTTTGACTGCAGATTATTCTTTGAATGAGAAGGTTGGGCAGCCTCGTCGTCATCCTAGGTTGCACGAGAGGAAGTGAACCACAAAGGCACCCAGAGGAATCAGAGTAGTGAAGACCTCTTTGGCTGTTCAAGCAGCAAAGAGAAAACCATTATCCTCAGTCGTGTCAGAAATGCCTCCTCTGTGCCCTCATGTTAGTCTCTCCTTCAACTCCTAGGCAAATATTTGTAATTCCCTGATCCCGATTACAAGATTACAGTAAGGACTTGGATACAAACTGAAATGTTCTGCAAAAACAAAGTGAATGTAACTTAATGCTGAATAAGAGTACATGAGCTAATATTGGGTCGTTGGGAAAGTCATGAAAAACATAGAAAAACACGAAAAAATACATCATAGACTTTAAAGAGTGGGTTAGTTTGTGTCATTCACATTAAACCTTGAACTCTACTCATGCCTATCTTCTCATTCCACATCCTGATTGCACTAAATCATCTCCTGCTCCATCATGCCTCTACATGTGTGTATGTGTGTGCATGTACACACATACATGTAACAGCCTAAATCTCTGTCATAAGTTATTTTGTCTAAGATATTATCAAAACACAAAAATATTTGATGATAGGGACCAGTAGTTAGCGTAATGGCTATGTCGCTGGACTCCCACGTAGTCGACCGCGGTTTGCGTCCCGGACCCGGTGGCTTAAACTCACGCCAGGCACGTGTGCGTGCGTGCCCAAGATTCCGAGAGGAGAATGGAGGAGAAGGGATTGTGGTATGGTCTTCCCCCCCCCGGGGGGGGTGATTTCTCGCTTTCTATCTCTCTGTCTCTCTCTCTGTGTCTGGCGAGTGCATGCGCCCTATAGCAAAAAGAATCTCTCAAAATATATATATATATATATAATATATATATATTTGATGATAAAAGTGGAAATTGCCCTCTCCTAGATATACTTCGATAGTAAAAAAGATTTCTTAAGGAACAAAATTCAGCAAGACTCAAATTTACTAGAAGATAGCAGAATAAAATGAGGTAACCCCTTCACTTACCTTAAGGAGGCAATCACCTCTTTTGCCTATTTTCATAAGACTTATTGCAATTCTTAAAAAAACTTCATCCAAAGGAGGAAGACATTGCCCTTGAAGAGCAGGGCCTCTCTTGGACCATCCTGACTGTCATTAAAGGTACACTGAAGATTTCCAGGCGTTGTGCCCTCCAAGAGCCATGGAGTAATAATACTGGACTTGAACTCATGCGACTGCACATCTCAGCCCAGTACTCTCAGGGTCCAACATCTTGAGAGGCGAGTGTGTGTAAGACAGGAATGCAACAAACAAAGGAAAAGCAAGGACCCTAAATGTAGATGTCATTTGCCGATCTTTCTGATAGGCAAAGAAAAAGTCAAGTGAAGCAAGCAAAAGCCACAACACTGTTGGGTTGTCAGGAAAGTCGTGACGCATTTTTGCATCATCACTTTCCCAACAACCTAATACTTGTAACCCAACTCCAGCACACACTAGTTTTAGTAGTAGTAGTAGTATTTTATTTTTTACATTCAATCATTGTATCTTTACAGCATACAAAATGAGTTTTCTGAACATGAATACACGGGATATTAGTCCAGTCAAAGATATCAACATACACATTATCAACAGATACTTTTCCACTTCTCTGTCCCTTAGTTGTTTTGCTTCTTTTTTATTTTCCTGATTCTATCCCCCACCATCCCTGCCACATTAGCTTTGTGACCTTTAGCAGATGATTTAAACTTTCTGAGTCTCAGATTCTTCACCTATGTAATTACAGTTAATATGTATTCTATTGAAAGAGTTTTAAGAAAATAGCTATATAAAAATTCCAATCATACTGCCTGACACAATAAAAGATATTCTAGAGGCCAGCAGTTGGCATAATGGCTATGTCACTGTACTCCTATGTAGTTGACCACGGTTCGAGTCCCAGACCCGGTGGCTTAAACTTATACTGTGTGCATGTGCGTGTGTGTCCCAAGATCTCGAGAGGAGAATGGAGGAGAAGGGATTGTAGCATGGCCATTCCCCCCGGGGGGTGATTTCTTGCTTTCTGTCTCTCTATTTCTCTCTGTATTTCTGGCGAACACAAAATATAAAACCCTATAGCAAAAACCTCTCAAAAAAAAAAAAGATATTCTGTAACATTCACTTCCTTCCTGCCCCTCAGATTATTGATTGTAAAATAATTGTGTACCAATAATGTTTTGCCTCAAAGGAACTTTTAAGAAAATATTGTGAGAATAACTAAAACATAGTAAATATTCAACCATCATTACCTGTTTCTATTACTACTGTTAATATGTCTTCAAGCCACAACAACCTGATGGCCTGATTCGTTATATCAGTGGACACATGTGTGACCACCCACATGTCTCACCTGTCTCTGTGCCTGGTGGAGGGACTTGGCAGCAGGTGAAGGGACATATGTATCCCAGTTTCACTTACAGCTCAGGAGACTTTCCTTCCTAGAGTCTGTTCTACCCATCACCTAGTTTCTATTCAGGTAAATGGAAAATCAAAGCCCAGTTACAGTGACAGAGGCAGTAGGGCACCTCTGTGTGATACTGGAGCTGTGTGGGAAGGCCTGGGGTTCGAATCCTGGGTTGACTTGAACACACCCAGTGCACCCACATGCACTGGTGATCCTGGCTAGCTGGAAGGCTTAGGGGAGGATCACAGAATAGCAGATCACAGAATAGACTCCCCGTTGGGAGGCCTTGTCTCTCTCCTAATAAATTGTTTTTAACTGGAAAATCAAGATAAGGGATCTTTAAGTCTGATAAATTGGAACACAAAAGCCTAGAGCATTTGCTTTGTTTCTAGAGTTCATTACAGATGAGGATGCTCAATCTAGACATGGCGGCTGTGTCTCATGTCACCTGCCCATGTTCCTTTAGGATACTATGGCTTTCTGGGGCTTGCATAACCCACAGCCCTGGGGTCACATGGCTTGTCCAAGGTCCCAAGGTACTTTGCTTAATTTGATTCATCTGCTACAGACAAATGAGTTAATCTAGTCTCTGTCTCACTCCACACATATATGTAGTAACTGATAAAAAATTCATTTACACTGCTAATTTTTAAATTAATACCATCTTCCTTTGATTCTTCACTAGAAGTTAGCAGGATAAATGCATTTGTGCAGCCCAGTAGTACTATTTTTTTTTTATAGATTTAGACTAAACTGTCACAAGTAAAATATTATCTTAAATACACCTTCACCTGAAAAATGCATCATCTTACCCAAGGGTTCTATCATTGTTAGACAGTTACTGTCCATGCTAATGTCATCATGCGTCCTTTTATACCTTCTCCCCGAGACAGAACTACATGCTGGACTCTGCTTCTGGAGCCAAGATGAAAATGTAGCATTATTTTATCCAAGATTTTAAATGCCTGGAGATATTGATCCAGCCTGCTAGCCTGCTCAGAAGGATGCTCCACTTGCTGCATTGTGCTTAGAGACAATCTAATAAAAGCTTGCTGAATAATAAACAATGGGAGCCCACCAATTCTAAAAATTTAGATTGACAGGAATAATCCCCTCCCTGGAAAAGACAGACCAGCGGGCGCTTCCCATAAACCCATTACCGTCCACTCACCCGTAAGCCAATAGAAGATGCTAGATTATTGGAACTCCTAGCTTTAAGAGAAATTGCTTTCCTAAATTTGACCTCCCACACTAAATATAAAATATGGACCATCTGTAATGAAGGGATTGCAGCCCAAACAGCCATCATCTCTCAGAGTCAGAGGTTAGAAGGTTCATGCACATTGGTTTCAAAGGGATAGGGATGGGATGACCTTTTACCTTGAGAATGGTCACTGGAAGCTGTAATGTGTGTGAGTGTGGGGGGTGGGGGCAGAAGCGGGCCAGGTAGTAGCCAGTAAAGAGTCTTTGAAGTGTCTGCCCTGTTAGACTCTCACTACAGGGTGGGGTAGGAGAAGCCACAAAAGCAATGCATGAAAACAGAATCAATTCTCGTAAATATGAGGATATGATACAGAGAAAAGGAGAAATTGGATATACTGCAGATGGAGAATGTGTTTCAAAGCTTTTCCAAATAAATGAGTAACTGCAGATTAAAAAAAAAAGTATTTGGAAAGGAAAATATTTGATGTACTGCAAGCAACACATTTTTGACCATTTGATTGTCATGTCAGTGTGGACACTCATCCCCTATCTGCAGGCTAAGCACAACTTCTTCGAGATTGATTCTTTTACAAAAAAAAAATAATAACTTTTTAAAAAGCAATTTCTGGAGTTCAACTAAATTCTCATTATCCATTTGTTTAATTCTAACAACAACAACAAGTCTGCTATCAATGGAAGAATGGCCCTAAAATAATGGATGGTTTATGAGCAGTAGATTTAAAAAAAAAAAAAAAGAAAGAAAGATAAGGAGATGCTGCAGATCCAAGGTTTCCTCTGAGAGCAGACTGCCCCAGTCAAAGCAAGGAGACACTGGGCAGGAAGTTCAATTGCTCAGGCAGGAATGGGGCTGCTGGACGGATGGGAAGAACCAAGGTGGTGCACACCCACACCAGAGAGGCCGAGGGATGATTTTAATAAACATGGGGGGGGTGAACTGACACACCTATTAACCTCAGGGAAGCCAGTAGCAGAGTTCTTGGGGGCAGTTTCAAAATGAAAGGAAAACGGAGGCTGCCTGACTTTAGGTTTTCCATGATTGGTGTTGTAGGAAGGCAAGATTACCCTGCTGCATCATGAATTAAAAAATTAAATGTGATACTTCTCTCTTCTCTCAAAAAAATAAAAACTTCTTTCCTACACAGCTCTCCCAGGCCACTGCTCCCTTGTTTTTAGCAAAACTGTTCTCCGTGCATGGTATACATGTAAATTAACCTTCAAAGAGAACGAAGCTGTTCCAGTTAGTGGTACCTTCATCAGCTTGGTATGAGAAAGAAAAATGACACAGTAATATTGCCACTAGCAATTCCTAAGTCATGTGATTTTTTTTTTTTTGGAACAGATCAATGTTAGTTGCCAAGCAACACACATGCACACACACACACACACACACACACACACACACACAGAAACAAACAAAAGAAAAGAAAAAGAAAGGGAAGCATTGCTATATTTCGATAAATCTCCTTTTGTTTAAGAAATTTGTGAATTTCAAGCTGATATTACCGTTATAATTATTTTCAAGTTCCATGTTACCTTAATGAAACATGAGCCTTCTTCAGTGAGAATAACTTTGGCGAACAATGGGCAATGTTCAAAAAACATTCCGGTAAATGAATAGTGAAGTTTACAAACAAGAGCTAAAAATTCACAGCTGCCGTCTTGGAATGCTTTATTAATGATATGTGTGTGTTTATTAATGAGATTATTGCTTTTGTGTCACACTTCTGTCACCATCAAATATTAATGTTTGCTATATTATAAAAATATCTATTGATATAACTGAAATTTTCTTCCCAGTAGATGTCACCATGAATAATACTTCTGAAATACCAAAATCAATAACAAGAATATTAGGGGGGCATTATAGTATGTCAATGAAATGAATTCCACTTAAATAGTGCATGTAACATAAACCAACTAAATATGCCAAGTAATAATTTTAAATACACAAATTATGATTATGGATCTCGTAATAGGAAAGAATACATTGTCTGAAATAATAGACTAAACCACCAGATAAATGAAAAGAGGTTCCGTGGATTCCCTGATTTAAAGTCCAGAGTCTTCTCATTGTTGGAATTAATAAGCATCAGTTTCTTTCAATGTGACAGAATCTCATGTAGACAAGAGGTAGACTAAGTGGTTCAAATAAATCCTAAATTCATTTACCCTTGGATAAGATGGCTGCTGTTCCCCCTCCACTCACGCCTCCCACAATGGCAAGCTCTCGTTCTGAAGCCTTTCTTTTTTTCACTCCACATTGCACAGGATTGGATAGTGTCCGTGTGAACACGAGTCCTCGGTGAATACCAAGGCAGAAATGTTCGCCTGATCTCCTGGGGCTCTGAGCAGAGACAACTGTCAGGGCAGCTGGGAACCAGGCTGTGTTATCTGGAGATCGATAGAGGACTTTAGCTTAGTGCTTTACAGAGCTACTGATAAAGACAGAGAGACGGCAGGCTTCCTTCACCAAGGGAAGAAAACCATGAGTATTCAACAGGAACTCAACCTCATCTGGGTTATGGTTAAGTGTCAGAATATCTCCGTCATTTATCCTTTCTTCTCCCTCCTAGGCAAGCTGACTGAAGAAGGCAAACTAGAAAGCATGCTCCCCAGTTACCTCTTGCTTTATGCAGGCTTGGGCTGCCTAGCGAGGTCCCCACCTGCTATGTCCTAACCTGCTGAAACCTTCTAGAATTGCTCACACTTGGGCTAATCTAAGGGCAAGTCCCTCTGGGCCTAGCTAGCCCAACTGATGAAGTCAAAGTGTATCACAGAATAATGGCTTAACATGTACCCTTCCGACGTGTATTCAACAATTCTAGAAACGCTACTCTCTTAACCCAGAGCATCAGTAATAAAAATTTCAGACCCCGCTGTCAGTCAATAGGAATGTGACTTGGGCCTCCCTCCTGTCCTGTATCACATAGGCTCTTGCCTGTTTTACTGTGGACAGAAGGAGGCTGGCCATGATAAGGCAGGCTAACAGACCCAGGGGCTGATTTGAGCCCTTACACATTACTCATCTAATGTTAATAACAATTCTACAAGGTAGGTGCTCTCTTTGTCATTATTTGACAGGGGAAGAAACTGCTCAGAGTTAGGTAGTTTCTAACTCTGGGAAAGGAATGTGAGCTTCAAGCATCTGGCTCCCATACCCAGACTTCCCCACTGGCCCACAGCGGCCTCTTACAGACTGTTACCATGTAAAGGGCTCCATACTGATATGTGTAGATGGTTTCTAGCAAGATGCTAACAATGAAGCCGCCATGATTTGGACGGGTCTGTAGTAACTTTTGAGGGGTTAGAGCACACCCAGTTCAGAGATTACTGATTTATGTTACCTGAAGGATATCTCTTACTCTGAATATTATAAAAATGACAAAAGCAATTTTTGTTGGGAAGTTCTAAAATGTTACTTTGGGGCAACTGTATATATCTCAATGAGGAAAGAGGAGAGAAACCAAACCACACACAATGTAGACTTGTGTAGTAGCTCCTTGCTGGACTCTTGTGTTCATGGAAGCATTCGTCTTGGTTGGCTGCTGTTCAGTCTTCTGGGACTCCCTTACAGGACAAGATGGGCCAGCTCTCACTGCAAGAAAGACCTGAGCTGCCACTGGTATTGCTCTGCCCTGATTTCCATGACTCTGGCCTAGCTTCTGTCCTCCACAGCCTCCCTTTAACACTGGTCCACACCTTAACTCAGCATGTTAGCTCTATATAAGACATTACACTGTCTTGGGATCAGCAGATAACACAATGGTTACATCGTTAGACTTCCACATAGACAACCATGATTCAAGTCCTGGACCCAGCAACTTAAAACTCTCACACCAGGCATATATGTGTGCATGCCCAAAATCCTAAGAGGAAAATGGAGGAGAAGGAATTTCAACATGGTCATCTTCCCAGGGGACTGATTTCTTGCTTTATGTCTCTCTGTCTCTCTGGTGAGTACAGGCACCCTATAGTAAATTTCTCTCTAAAATAACAACTACAATGAAAAAGACATTAAACTGTCTCTTTGAAGATCCTCTCCCAGAGCCAGGTCTATGGCCACTACCTGCTAAGGAAGCTCCACCCTCTTGGTCATTTGATAGAAATCCTTAAGGGAGGAGCACTCCTGAGACGTCTCAGAGCTCCATGGTATCCCTGGCCTCACTGGTCAACCTGGCCTCATAAGCCACACTTCTTCCTGAAAGAAGCTAGGGAGTTGTCTATAAGAAAGACTATTTTTTTAAAAAAAAAAATTTCCAGAGGGCTTCTGCACTCACGAGAGAGAGACAGAAAGATAGAGGGGTGGGGAAAAGAACGTTCCCTTCAATAGGGCACGGTCATGCCATAATCCCTTCCCTTCCAAATCCCCATTCTATCAGGACTTTGAGCATGTACGTACAGGTGCCTGACATGTTTTTCAAGTCACCAGGACTAGAATTTTTACTATGGTAGGTCATATGGGATCCAGTTCCCTTAACCACTAGGTTATGGGGATGGCCCTAAGTCTAATATTCAAATATGACTTTTAAAAGATTATCTTCCTGGGGCCGGCAGGTGGCATGGTGGTTAAGGACGCTGGACTCCCATATGGCCAACTGCAGTTCGAGTCCCAGACCTGGTGGCTTGCTTTCTCACTCTCACTCACTCTGTCTCTCCCTGGTCAAATTAAAATAAATAAATAAAGTTAAATAAAATAATTTTTTTTAAAAAAAAAAAGATTGTCTTTCTGAAACCAGAAACAAATATGTTTATCTCATAGAAGGGGCTCTTACATTTTAATAACTATTGGAACCGCCCAAGGCACTTGTTAGACCCATCTCACCTCCAATCCTCCTAGAAAATTCTGACTTGAAATAATAGCGTCCAGAATTTTGAATTGTTTGAAAGAGAGTACTCTGACTATCTTTCCAGAGAGACTACTCTGGTTTCTCCTGGTTTCCACTTCAACACTTGCCTGACTAATGAGTTTGTGTCCCTGGACCCAAAACAGACTCAAACGTACATGCACAAGACTGCATAAACATATGTGTGTGCAGACACACACACACCAGTCGTAATAAAAAGCAAAACAACACAATTTTATTGTTTACGTGTTCTTTTTTTTCTTGTTTCCACTCTTTTTATTATCCAAACAATATTCCATATTAGCACACTGAAAGCTCTCCAGTGTTTTTAAAGCTGAATAGTATCCCACTTGTATATATAACACTGTTTATTTTACCAGTTCTCCATAAATCAGTAGTTCTCGACAGGAGTTTGGAGAGATTTTTTTTTTTAACTTATTTTATTTATTTTTATTTTTTAAATTTCATTTTCTTCCATACATTCAATCACATTATTCTTTGTCTTACCAAATGGATATTTCAACAGGTGAACATTTCTCCCTAATACATTTGATAAAACTACAAAATATCTTCAACAGATAATAGCACACCTCTTTGTGCTATTAATACTTTGCCTCTCTGTCCCTCCCCCAACCACATTATCTCCTTTGATTCCCCAAGGAAAGGTAAGTGATTAGCTCAGCCTCTCAAAGTTAGTTGTGGTAGACCTTCAACTACAACATATGTCTCCGTATTCTAGATCTTTCCTCTAATATATACCATCTTCCTTCTCTGAGGTGTTTTGAGTTAGGCAACAGGTGGCAGGAATAATAAAACCTATATATTTGTACATCAAAGGATAATATTTATGGGAAAACCTACACAATTCTGTAAAAGATGGAGCAGACTTTTACATGATTCAGAGAATCATGTGTTTAGGTATAAATCATAATCATAGTCACATTTTTTAGTTTTTTTACAGTTGTTTCTTAAAACGTCTATTCAAAGTCTATTCGATTTGTCATTCTCGTTTTATCATGTGTATGGAACCACGAAAATCTATCTGCGCTTCAGAGTAGTAAACCACTAAAATCTATCTGCGCTTCAGTTTTCGTATCTTTCATTAACCCAGATACACATGGCAAAAACAATAAAACACTATAGTAGGAATTGAAAAATTCAAAATACTCTCACCTTCAACAAAGTAATTATATAAAAATCAAAAGTTTTCAGGAGATGTAAATTACAGTTATTCTTTCCATGATAAAAAATATTTACTGAGCTGGCCCTGTGACCTAGTGGTTAAGGGAGCTGACTTCCACATGGCTGATGCCATGGTTGCAATCTTAACCACTGCAGCGTGAAAAATGCACTGGCTACATGTGTGAGCATACCCTAAAAGCCCAGCAGGACAGAGAAATAGAGAAGGGATTTTGGTGTCATCATGCCCCTTTGGGAGACAACTACTTTCTCTTTCTCCTCTCTACCTTTCTATTTCTTTCTGGTGAAAACACACACCCTCTGGCAAATTTTTTAAAAAATTTTTATCATAACTCCTTGAAGAAACTCCTTTAAAACATATCAAATATGATTTATCTTATAGAAATATTCCTTTAAAGCAACCAATCTCAAGATTATGTTTCATATCATGGCAAAGTGGAAAGCAAATATATTGTCATGGCAATTTTAGCAAAAAGAATGGCATAGAGACTGTCTTTATGTGACATCAAATAACTAGATGAAAACTCAAAAACTCAGTCACGTATCCAAATAATTGGTATACAGTATACCACCATACAACATTTGAAGAGAATTGGCTAACTCACTTATTTCATTCACATCAAATTAGAAATAATGGAAATGCACACCATGAACAAACAAAAGAGAGCACTAGAAAATTTGATATTGAGCAGATCCTGCAATTAAAGGCCAACCAGGAGGCAAACATTTCTATGTTGGTGACTAGACAGAGGAGGAGGAGGAAAATAATAGTATATTTGTTTTTACATAGATAACGAATGTGATACTAGACCAAGAAAAATACAATAATTATTCAAGAATTATATCCAATCCAAGAAAAATACAATAATTATTCAAGAATTACATCAAACAAATAATAATAAAGACCAATGTATTATAAAATAGAAAACTTCCTAATTAACATGGCTCTACAGACAAGTGTGTAAGAGCCTGTTCAGAAGCTTAGAACTTCCCAGTAGATCTTACAACTTTCTTTAGCTGGTTGCTTAATAATCTCTTCCGCAGCCTCTTTGTTGTAACTCTTCTTCTTCCACTTTTACTCACCACCCCCCATTCACATATTTATCATGCAGTCCCTGTAAGGAGTCTTAAATTTTTCTAGAAATATCAGTTTATGTGATGGTAAAATTAGAAATTCTCTTTGTAGGGCAATGCTCTCAGTTAAAAACAAAATCAATTTTGTTATTAAAAATACAATGGAAATTTTAAAGTTATTTCAATAACATTATAAGTCATGACAATTATATTTAGATATTTTTCTTTTTCTTTCTTTTTTTTTTTTTCTTGACCCCTTTTCTCCACAAACAAAAGGTTTTCAGGAAACTAAGATTTATTTGATCAAAACATTTGACATTTACTTCATTACTCAGTGCACTAAATTCTCTCTAAATAAATCCCATACTGGTCTGACTTTGCCCATGAAAATCTGTACAGTGAACTCCTAGTTTATTATGCCTACTTGAAAAGGGTAATTTAATAAGGCATCAGTACAAATACTTAATTGTGCAATGGCTATCGACAATGCCTTTAAACAGTTGCATATTTGCCAGATTTAGCTAATGGAAGTAGAATTGCCACTTAATGTCTCAGCTTGCACTGGTGGAAAATAAATTGTATCTGACATTCCTTTGGCTTTTAAAGGACATACTTAGATAATATTTACAGTCAAATTGATCTATTGTTGCATTTATGTTTTCTTGGGTTAAAAAAAAGGGGGGGAATCAAATGGGTTCTAAAGCATAATATTTCTTTGTATCCATTCAGTTTGGAATGCTTTTGCAACACATGTCTCATTTAGTGAGTATCTATCCAAAGTCTAAATGGCTGAATGGAGAGTGGACATTTTAATCAGGTGAACAGCTGTTTTAGCATATATAGCTCAAAGACCCAGATGTGTGGAAGATGAGTCTGCCAAGGAAGTTGCTTGATTAACCTGATACATTGAGTATTCAAGTGTCTTCTGCAGTTGTTATGACTAGGAAGAAGAAAGAAGAGAGTCAACATTTCTATATCTAATACTTGTCAGGCTACTATTCTAGATATATTGTGTTATCTCCTGAAAACAATGCAGTGAAGTACAGTATTATTATCTTAGTATTTTTCTCTAGGCTTTCATTTCTGGGAAATTCAGAAAGAGGGAAGTCTTATTATTGATGCCATTCAAAGCCAGGACTGTGTTTACCTTGGGAGGCAGTAGGTGCACATGGGCACAAGGAGACGCTTCAGGTGTCCCGTGATGCTCCGTTCCTGAGCACGGTACTGGTACGTTGACACGGTCGTGCATAAGTATGTTGCATTGGTCTGTTAACCACTGAACTTCTTGTGTTTCTGAGATCATCCACGTCGTTCTTACCAGAATTTTGTTCCTTTTTCTTGCTGAGTAGTATGCCTTTGTATGCATATACCACATTTTGCTTATCCATCCTCTTACCTAGTGAACATGTGAGTTATTTCCAGCTTGGAGTGATTATGAATAAGGTTTCTATGACCATTCCTATACAAGTCTTTTTGTAAATATGCTTTCATTTCTCATGGATCCATACCTAAGGGTTAGAATTGCCAGACCAGAGGTAGGTACAGGTATTATAATCTTCCGTCTGAAATATGATAGATTTTCACATATCCTTGTGGTAAAGACAAAGAAGTTGGGAATCATGACTGTGTAGTTAGGAAAAAATTGTATTGGAACAATTTTTTCTCTAAGTATTAATAAAAATCAAAATTAACTGGGAAATAAATCCTTCATGGTATGCTTTGGGGACTAGGACTATGTTGTTGACTGTCTCACACTCATTATTTCTATTAGCTACTTAGATGAAAGTGTATTAGACAAACGCAACAAACACATTTGACATACCCAACATATCTGTGACAGTCTGGTGTAAAGTTTATTCGATCAGTACAGTAACCATAGGTTTCCTGAGCATGTGATGGACTCTGATTTTAAAGTCTTTCCCCTGCTTAAAAAATATCCTACCTGAGAGCCAAGGTAATTATACGTGCAATGCAGGCCATCACTTTGGCATGGCAAAACCTTTTGTTTATATAATGCATATTTAGAATCATAGGAAACATATCAACATTGTTGTTAGTCCCTCTGATTTCTCCATCAAGCCATGTCTGAGAATGTTGTACCCAGTTTGGGACCCTTCACCCTAGAATAAACATTAGCAAGTTATGGTACATCTGGAGGAGAAAAGACTTCCAGAATAAAGAGGTTTCCAAAATAAAGAGAAAGTAAGAGACCCAAGATATCCCTCCTCCAATTCCAGCACCATCTCCCCCATAAAGTCCAAGTTCTGCTCTGCCAGAGCCAGTTTGCTCCACCTGAGAAGAACGTTTGCAGACACAGCATTGCCCCTGAAATCCTAGATTCCTATACTTGTCCCTCCAGCCTTCTTCCATTATCCTTAGAGTAAAGAACTAAGACACGTGGTACAAACCCTAAGGGGGAGGGGATAAAAATGAGAAGGACATTGAATGATTGCATGAATTGATTGCACTCACAAGGAAATATTGTGATTAATTGAATATTCGTGAAGTTTTGTTTATTTGACTTTGGGAAAAATAATTATAATTAAATGTACATTATCAATATTTTAATTCTGTAAGATCCAAATGAGTTAATACTTATAAAAGCAATTTTAGAACACTTTTGTTTATGTAAAGAAACACCCAGGGCTGCCCTATGACACAGTAATTAAGTACTGTGCATAGAAAGCTGAATCCTCAGTGGCTGACCACAGAATTCGAGTTCCAGGGCTTGAAAAGTATGCTAGGTGGGCATATATGCATATATGCCCCAAATCCTGACGGATAGGGAAATAAAAGAAAAGGACTGTAGTGTGACCATGCCCACTGGAGGGGGGGGGCATTTTCTGTCATTCGAGTTCCAGGGCTTGAAAAGTATGCTAGGTGGGCATATATGCATATATGCCCCAAATCCTGATGGATAGAGAAATAAAAGAAAAGGACTGTAGTGTGACCATGCCCATTGGAGGGGGGGCATTTTCTGTCTGTCTGTCTGTCTCTCTCTCTCTGTGGAAAGTGGACACACCCTCTGGCCATTATTGTAAAAGCAAACAAACAACCACCAAAAAATAAACTTCCAAATGCAAGGAAAGTCAGAAAAGTTATTTTTAAAAACCTTCTTTGGAGAAAACAAACACAATGCAGAAGTGAATCTGAAATTTCCTTAGTAAATTTCCTTCACCAGCCCTGACACAGAGTTCAGTTTTTATGAACCATGTGCTATTGTGTTGCCCAACTGAGAACCAAATGAGGAGGTTAAGTTGCTCTTGCCCTGAACCCACATGGCCTCAAAATTTAGTTTTGCTCTAACACTGAAAATTGTAATTGAATTTACTTTTATTTCAGTCTTATATTTGGGATCATACTTCTCTAGGAGTTCAGTTAGCCTTTGCTGAAGTTTAAAAGAAGAAAGAGAAGCTAGACGATCTTTCGCTACACCATGCCAAACAGGGATAGTTCTCATTCTTCTCATGCCCCCTAGCCAGTATAACAAAGAGGAGGCTATGAGCTATAAAAGCCAAGGTCAAGGGGCCAGGACTGTGGCACAATGGTAAAATACAACTGCTTTGTGAGACTGGCCCACATAGGAAAGTTCTGGATCCTTCTGGAGACCCCTTTGAACACTCTGGGCACATGCCTACCTGTGATCCAGGGTTCAATGAACAGTCTTGATCATGGCATCTAGACTGTTGGGGGACGCTGTTGGGGGTGCTGACTCTCTCTCTCTCTCTCTCTCTCTCTCTCTCTGGAAGAAATAAAGAAATACATTCCTCAAAAATAAAATAAAGGCCAAAATCTGTTCATTTCAGGTTATTGTAAGAATATATAAAACATATATCTAGAAGGGTTAGTTTCACTTTTCTGTTTGTTTGCTTGTTTGTTTTTGGAGAGGTTTTTGCTATAGGGTGCGTGCGCTCACCAGACAGACAGACAGAGACAGAGAGACAGAAAGCGAGAAATCACCCCCCGGGGGGGGGGGGGCCACAACAACACCAC
>NW_006160090.1:729157-765893 GCF_000334495.1 Tupaia belangeri chinensis
TTGGTCTTTTTTTTTTTTTTTTGCTATAGGGTACATGCACTCACCAGAGATAGATGGATAGTGAGAAACCACCTGCCAGGGGAGATGGTCACTCCACAATCTCTTTTTCTCTATTCTCCACTTGGAATTTTGAGTACATACTCATATATGCTTGATGTGTTTTCCTAACAGCCAGGTTCAAAACTCAAACTGCATAGTCATCCATGTGGGATCCAATCAACTTAACCTTCACACCATCAACTATAAGCCTTTTACTGGTCCCATGGTCTCACATTCTACATCCTCAATTAAGCAGCAAATGTTTTTCTTAAAAAGAATTCATTTAATTTTAACTCTGAGTATTTTTAAAATTTGGTATAAGGCATGCATCTCCATAAGACAGAGACAGAGAGAAAGAAAGAGGGAAAATGAGAAAGCAAGATGCCAGATCCAGGACTTGAACTGTGGGGAGTCCAGTGCCTTAACCACCATACTATCTGTTGGCCTCAGCCAGTTTTTTAAGGTTTCTGCCATAAGGCATGTGCATTTGCTAAAGAAAGGCAAAGAGAGACGGTGGCAAGGAAAGTGAGAAATCACCCACTGGGAGGGATGGCCATACCACAATCCCTTCTCATGGGATTTTTGGGCATGCATGCACATGCACCCAATGTAAGTCCTTTTTTTTTTTATTATCATCATAATCTTGTTTATACTACATTGGATTGCATATAACTTTATAGTGTATTACATTGCTTTTTCAAAAGGGAATGCCATGCATGATACAAGACTCAAACTGCAGTAGACCATGTGAGAGTCCAGCACCTTAACCATTATACCAACTGCTGGCCCCAAGCAGCAGGATTTTACATAAAGGAGAAGGGATATCAAAGAAAACTCAGCAAAGTCAATTACTGTTCCTGATAAAGGGACTCAGCACCCACCTGATTTGATGGGGGATCTAAAGTACCAGGTTCTCAAATACAGTTTTATTGATTTATATACAAAAGTTGGCAGAACATCCCAGGGCCTGTATTCATTCATCCATTCATTCTACAAACACATCCTGAGTACTAACACTATGTCAGCATATTCTGTGCTAGACCCTGACTGATCACTTTCTGGTCAATTGGGACAAGTCCTTGAGCTAGTAGGATATCCTTTACTGAATATGCAATTTACACTGGGGACTAGTTTTAGATAGCTGAGTGCTTTCATTTGCAGGATAACATATTCAAATATTTCAGAAAGTCCAAAGATGATACAGAGCTGAGAACTGACTAGTCATTGAAAACTGACTCTGGAGAACACAAGTTCTTGCCAACTCGCACTGGCAACTTGAGTCACTGATTCTTCCTAAATATGATGCATTCCCCCCTCTCTGTTGGCCCAGTTCCTCTCCTCACTTATTGGTCTTGCTCTCAGGCAACTTTGGTGTGTAACCAACTTGTACATTGCACCATGCCAACTTTATGAAGGCTAGGAGCTACATTTCTCAGACTCGTTTCCCCTATGAGTATGAGTTAGAGTAGATCAAAAGAAGAACATGCATAGCCAGGTTGTATGCCTACATTGTGACTTTAGAAATCCCAACAATAGGGACCAGGAGTTGGCCTAAAGGCTATGTCTCTGGACTCCCATGTAGTCAACCATGGTTCAAGCCCTGGATCCGGTGGCTTAAACTCATGCCGGGCGCATGTGCGTGCATGCCCAAGATCTCAAGAGGAGAATGGAGGAGAAGGGATTGTGGCTTGGCCATCACTCCTGTGGGGGCGGGGGAGGTGATTTCTCACTTTCTGTCTCTCTGTCTCTCTCTGTCTTTCTGGCATGTGCATGTGCCCTATAGCAAAAACCTCTCAAAACAAAATTTCCAACAATAATAGTAACATCTAAGCCGTATTAAGAATCTAATTTACAGTAAAAAATCAAAAGCGTTTTCTTTAAAATCAGGAATAAAACAAGGATGCCCATTATTGTCACTTCTATTCAATATAGTACTGGGGGTCCTGGTCAGAGAAATTAAGCAAAAGAAACAAATAAATGCATCCAAATCAGAAAAAAAAAAAAGAAACTTAAATTGTCTCTGTGTGTGAAAGACAAGATATATTATATAAGGAAAACCCTTAAAAACTCCACCAAAAACTGTTAGAACTAATAAATAAATTCAGTAAAGTTATAAGATAAAAAACAAAAATCATGGGGGCCAGCAGATGGCATAGCAGTTACATCACTGGATTCCCACATGACCGACTGCAGTTCAAGTCCCAGACCCAGTGGCTTCAAACTCACACTGGGTACATGTGCATATGTACTCAAGATCCTGAAGAATAGAGGAAAAGGGATTGCAGCAAGGCCATCCCCCCCGGAGGGTGATTTCTCACTTTCCCTCTCACTGTCTCCATCTCTCCCTGCCACCTCCCCTGCAAGTGCACATACCCTAAGGCAAAAGCCTCTAAAGAAAAACCCAACATGAGATTGAGACAAGATGGCAGGCTCACAGCAACTATCTATCAAGGGTTGAAAAGTAGTTTGGCTAGAAGCAGATTGTTGCTCTTCAGAACAACTTTTTTTGTACCACTTAAGAAGTATCTTGATACATCACTGGCAGTAGCAGTGATAAAATGAGCAATATCAAAGACAACTATCTTGAAACATTCCCTTCCAACCCAAAATGGAGCTTTATATTGTATTTGTCATAAATCTATGCATTCTTTTCTTCCAAATGACTGTAATTGCAAAGTCAAGCTTACTTTGACATCTGATAGCAGGATGACAGTATGTTACCACCCATCTGTGGACATTCCACATGAACACACAAAAGCTATCCCTAGACCAGACCCTGGGCATAATAATGAATAAATACATGATCAAGTGCTGAAATCCAGATTACAAGAGAAAAGTGTACACTTTGAGCAAAGACCCATGATAGAACAACTTAGCAAAATGTTCTTTAGTATCAAGCACCACTGGTTTCCTCATGACGGTATCACAGATGTCATCAGAAACTGGATCATTCAAAAGGCAGATGATATCAAGGTTCTCACAGGACTCAGAAATGTGCCTCATTTGTCATTTAAGAAAATCCCATGTGGTATATTCACTGATAGGTTATGTAATAAAATAATAATGAAATTTCTTTTCATATATTAAGAAAAACTCAACATGTAAATGTCAGTTGTATTTATGTACCCTTATGATGAATGACTGAAAACAAGAAAACAATCTCATTTATAATAGTTTACAAGAAATAAAATAAAGTACTTGGGATTAAATTTAAGGAGGGAAGTAAAAGATCTCTAGAGTGGAAATTTATATAGAACGTTGTTAAAAGAAATTGAACAAAACATAAACAAATAGAAAGTTATATCATGTTCATGGATTGGAAGAATTAATATTGTTAAAAATGTCCATACTACCCAAAGTGACCTATAGAGTCAATGCAATTCCTATTAAAATTCCCATGTCATTATTCACAGGAATAGAAAAAAAAATCCTAAAGCTTGTATGGAATCACAAAAGACTCCAAATAACTGGAGTAGTTTTGAACAAAAAGAACAAAGCCATAGGCATCACACTATCTGATTTGAAAATAACTACAAACCCATAGTAATCAAAACAGGATGGTACTGACATAAAAGCAGACACACCAATAAATGGAACAGAATAGAAAGCTCCAAAATAAATCCACACATGTACAGTCACTTGATTTTTGACAACAGTGCCAAGAACAGACGATAGAAAAAGTACAGTCTCTTTGATAAATAATACTGGTAAAACTAGATATCCACATGCAATAATAATAATAATAGTAATAATAATAATGTTTATTTCATACCCTATACAGAAATCAACTCTAAGTAGACTAAAGACTTAAACATGGGACCTGAAATTATATGACATAGGAGAAAAACTCCATGACATTGGTCTGGCAATGATTTTTTAGATATGCATCTGAAAGCTTAGGCAACAAAGCAAAAATAAACAAATGGGATTGTATAGAATGAAAAAGCTTCTGTACAGCAAAAGAAACAATCAAAAGTGAAGAGAGCACCTCCAGAATGAAAGAATATATTTTTCAACCCATATATTTGATAAGGGATTACGATCCAAAATATGCAAGGAACACAAACAATTCAAGAAAACTACGCAATTGAGAGACAAAGGACCTAAATAAGCATTTCTCAAAAGAAGACATATAGGGCCAGTGGATGGCATAGTGGTTACATCACTGGACTCCTACATGGTCAACCCCAGTTCAAGTTCCAGACCCAGAGGCTTGAAACTCATGCGGGGCAATGTGCATGCGTACCCAAAACCGTGAGAGGAGAGTGAAGGAAAAGGGATTGTGGTATGGCCATCCTGTGGGGGTTGGGGGTGAGGGTAGGGGTGATTTCTGACTATCCCTCTCACTGTCTCTGTCTCTCTAGTAAGTGCATGCTCCCTAAGGCAAAACCTCTTTAAAAAAAAAAAGACATGCAAATGGTCAATATGTATAAGAAAGAATGCTCAGCATCACTACTTATTAGGGAAATACAGATTAAAACTACAATTAGGTATCTATCACTTCATACTTGTTAGGATGGTTATTATCAAACAGTCAAAAGACAACAAGTATTATGAGGATGGAGTGATACAATCCCTGTACACTGCTAGAGGATGTAAATTAGTGCAGCCATTATGGTTAACAGTATGAAGTTCCTTTACAAAATTAGAAATAGAATATCCTATGGTCTAGCGATCCCACTTCTGGATATCCAAAGGAACTGAAATCATTATGTTGAAGAGATATGCCCTCCCAAGTTCATTACAGCATTGTTCACTGTAGCCAAGAAATGGAATCAATCTAAGAGTTCATAGCGGATGAATGGATAAAGAAAATAAGGTCTATATATACAATGGAATATTATTTCACCTTTAAAATAGAAGGAAATCCTGTTATTTTGGGTAACATGAATAAACCTATAGGACATTATATGAAGTGACATAAATCGGCCACAGAAAGACAAATAACTGCGTGGTCTCACTACTATGTGTTGTGTGAAAAGTCAAACTCACAGAAACAGAGAGTGAAATTGTAGTTACCTGAGTGGGAGGTGGAGGACGGCAGGTGAGGGGAGTGCAGAGATGTTGGTCAAAGGACACAAAATTTCAGTTAGGAAGAATAGGTTCAAGAGACCTATTTTACATTGTGGTAACAACAATGAATATATTATATATCTGAAAATTGCTAAGAAGGTAAATTCCACAGTGCTCATGACAAACAAGTATGTGAAGTAATGCCCATGTTACATAAACGGCTTGGCTTAGCTAGTCCACGACGTATACATGTAGCAGAACGTCATGCCGTGCACCGCGTGAATACCACTGTATGCGATTTTTACTTGTCAATTAAAAAGTGAGTTTTCAAAAAGGAATCCAGATTATAAAACAAAGAAACCAGGCACCAGGAAAGAAGAGTGGCTATATATAGACCCAAACAACAAAGAAAAAAATAACTAAGCAAGAATAAACCAGACATATTTTGAGAGAGACAACAATTTATTATCACTTGAATAACAGAGATGATCCAAACTACTTGTCATTTATTTTCCCTAAGACTTCCCAAATGCCCTAGGATCAACAGTCAGCATAATGGCTATGTCGCTGGACTCCCGCGTAGTCGACTGTGGTTCAAGTCCCGGACCCGGTGGCTTAAACTCACGCCACACCTTGCGCGTGTGCATGCGTGCCCAAGATCCCAAGAGGAGAATGGAGGAGAAGGGATTGCAGAGTGACCATCCACCCCGGGGGGGAGTGATTTCTCGCTTTCTGTCTCTCTGTCTCTTTCTGTCTTTCTGGCAAGTGCACACGCCCTATAGCAAAAACTTCTCCAAAAAGAAAAGAAAAAAAAAAAAAACTTTCCAAATGCCAAAGCTCGTGGAAGAAAAATAAAATAACTTGTAAAAAAAAAAGGAAAGAAAAAAGAAAAAAAGAAATTGTCTCTCCAGAAAGTGCACGCACTCTATTGCAAAAATCTCTCTCAAAAAAAAGGGAAAAATTTATTTTAAAAGAAAAAATTAACAGGTTAAAAAGAAGAAGAAGGAGGAGGAGGAGAAGGAGAAAGAAGAACTAAGAGATGCTGGCAGAGATGAGAGGTACTTTGGGAAGGGAATTTGACTTCACTTATATCCCTCCACTTCCCACCCAGACTTACATTGTCATTTATTTTCCCTAAGACTTCCCAAATGCCCTAGGATCAACAGTCAGCATAATGGCTATGTCGCTGGACTCCCGCGTAGTCGACTGTGGTTCAAGTCCCGGACCCGGTGGCTTAAACTCACGCCACACCTTGCGCGTGTGCATGCGTGCCCAAGATCCCAAGAGGAGAATGGAGGAGAAGGGATTGCAGAGTGACCATCCACCCCGGGGGGGAGTGATTTCTCGCTTTCTGTCTCTCTGTCTCTTTCTGTCTTTCTGGCAAGTGCACACGCCCTATAGCAAAAACCTCTCCAAAAAGAAAAGAAAAAAAAAAAAAACTTTCCAAATGCCAAAGCTCGTGGAAGAAAAATAAAATAACTTGTAAAAAAAAAAGGAAAGAAAAAAGAAAAAAAGAAATTGTCTCTCCAGAAAGTGCACACACTCTATTGCAAAAATCTCTCTCAAAAAAAAGGGAAAATTTTATTTTAAAAGAAAAAATTAACAGGTTAAAAAGAAGAAGAAGGAGGAGGAGGAGGAGAAGGAGAAAGAAGAACTAAGAGATGCTGGCAGAGATGAGAGGTACTTTGGGAAGGGAATTTGACTTCACTGATATCCCTCCACTTCCCACCCAGACTTACATTCATGGACCCTCTCTTTAATAAATGTCATAACAGAAACCAGAAAAATAAAAAAGGTCATTTGAATCCTCAAGATAAAAAAGAAGAAATGAAAGATATTCCTGGTCACTGGGGGAAAAAACTATTGCACAAGAGATGATCTTCCTTCAGAAATGGAAGACAACTATCTAGGACACTGTCACTATTTACCATGAAGAAAATGACTAGGCATGAATTTATACAAAGTAGTTTGTAAATTTTTTTGGAACACTCATACAATGATACTAAATGTATAAGTGTTTATTTTTTAATTAAAGATTAATTTTCGTAGAAAAAATGCAGAGGCATGGATCATGTACTTTGGCCCTTGCTACACTTTATCTGGACCTTAAGGACACCGGTAACTTTTAGCTCTAGAACCGGGGATGCCATCGTTCACCTGGTGGCAGATAACCTCAGTGGAGTGCTTAATTCACTGTTATAAAGTGGGATTTTCACTCTTAAAAATGACATACAGCAAATTTTACAAATTCCTACTATAACCAAAGTATACAGTAGCTTAGCAGACTTGACTTTTGCCTAAATTCATTATTTTACACAATTACATGCAATTGATCATTTAAAAATTAGATTGTTTACATATCTCATAAAAAAAAGTTTTTTCCAACATTTTTTCCTTCATCTTATATTTTGCTTCTAGATAGGCAGACAGCATTTAGCATCCTTAGCATGCTAAAGGGCATTTTAAAAATTCAATAATACTGCAGAAGAATCAAAAGTGCTGAGTGTTTACATAATTGAGTTGAACAACTGTTATTAAATCAGGGGCAAAGGTTATCATTTTCTACAGGAGTTAGTAAAACTAATAGTAAAACTATTCCAAATTCCCATGGAGTCTCTACCAATAGTTAGACTTCCATTTTCATAAATAAAAAATACCCAAAGGGATCATTTTCTTTCCTTCTCCCTTTTTTCTTAACTGATAATAATAAAAAAAATTTACAACCCAGAGTAATGAAAATCTATAGAATGAGGTCCCATGTACACACTCTGAGAAGCCAAGGTTTATGAGAATTTTCTTATTCCAATTGGGGATTGTTAAAAGTGGTGAATTCTGTTACACCCAGGAAAGAGACAGGTTTAGAGTAACAAAATTTCAACCTAATTCAGATCAGAACATGAAATAAACCAGTCAGAAAACCCTGATGAGGGTTGATACGGTTTGAGTGGCCCCACCATAACTTACGTTGTAACTTGACACCCAATAAGTAGTGGGAGGTTCTTGATCCAGGCAGCAGATATAGTGCCTAGTGGAGGTGCTTGATCCATGTAGTTGATCCCTCATGAATGTTACCTGCTGGGAAGGAATGAGTTCTCAATGACTCATGGATTGGAAGATTGGTTCCCCTGAAAGAAAGTTGTTATAAAGCAAGCCAGCTATCAGCAGATTTCTCTCTTTGAACCTGCCAACTTTCCTTTCTACTTCTTTAGGCCAGAGGTTCCAGCCCACAGGCCATGGAGCAGTGCCAGTCCTTGGCCTATCGGGGTCTAGGCCCTGAACTGGTGCCAGTCCACCAGCCGCTCAGTGGTTGGGGAAAGGGGGACTAGAAGACAAGTAAATGAGGCTTCATCTGTGTTTGCAGACACTCCTCATCACTGGCATCTCTGCCTGGGCTCTGCCTCCTGTTGGATCAGTGGCAGTGGTCCTGGACTCTCATGGGAGTACAAACCCTACTTTATATTGTTTCATTATATACTGTAATGTGGTAGTAGTGGAAATGGGGAATAGTGGATGTGGTATGCTTGGGTCATCCTGGGACCAAATCTTCCCCTGCCTATCCTCCTACACTGCTCTATGTCATGACATAGCTCCAGAGACCAGTCTATGCAGGCATCATGCTCTTGAATTTCCCAGGCACCACATTCATGAGCCAAACAGATCACTTCATAAAACACCCATTCTCATATGTTCTGTTGTAACAACCCAAACAGACTAAGACAGAGGCTAAGAAAAAGATAAACAGGAACATTAAAAAGAAAAATTAATAATTTTATGTCAAGTTTATGATATCAAAATAAATAGGGAAAACAATAATTTGGGCATATCAGACACAACTGGGATAATTTAAATCACTCATTCGCAACCTAAATTTCTTTTAATCAGCTAACTAGACTAACTCTCCTGTTCACAAACTCATAGAGTGACCAACTAAGGAGGGTCTTCTGGGATCATTTAGTCCATTTCTTACATTTTGCAAAGATGAAACTACACCAAGGAAAAAGAAGTAGCTTCCCCAGGGTTGCCTAGCTACTGATGGGCCGATCTGGAACAAGAATGCAGTCTTCTAGGATAATGTTTATGCTTTACTTCAGATCTCTTTCCCAAAGATAAAAACAGTAGCTACTAACAGTTGTTGAGGATATACTATAAGCCAATAACTACTCCAAGAACTTTTGGGGATTTTCTCCTTTTTAGAGGGAGAGATTTTTTTTGTTGTATAGGGCATGTGCGCTTACCAGAGAGAGACAAACAGAGACAGAAAGCGAGAAGTCCCCCTCTCCCAGAGGAGATGGCCATGCCACAATCCCTTCTCCTCCATTCTTCTCTCAGGTCTTGGATATGCACGCACATGCACCTGGTGTGAATTTCAGGACTCTGGGTCCGGGACTCGAACCATGGTTAGCAGGTTCAAGCATTGGCTCATCCAGTGACATAACCATTACACCATCTGCTGGTCCCAGGGATTTTCTCTTTTAAACTTCACAGTAATAATAAGAGTCCAGTTATGTCAGTATTTGCATTTTATAAATGGAGAAATTGAGGTTTGAGTTAAGAACTTATCAAAAGGTACATAGCTATAGTAGCAGAGCTAGAATAAATATTATTTGTATACTCTTAAAATGAGTTGTGAACCCTAAATACACATAGGTAATACTGAAAATGTTTCTAGCCTCAAAGGTTACTGAAAAATCAATTCAGGCCCAGCTGTGGTAGTGCACAAATAGCACCATCACTTGGGAGGCTGGTGACCATATCAGAGGCCCAGGTTCAGTTCCTGGGCCAACCATAACAAGCCAGGTACAGTTGTGCATGCCCCTAATCCTAGCTAATTGAGAGACTGGAGCAGGAGGATCAAGACATGGCAAGACTCTGTCAAAAGTCTCTCTCTCTCTCTCTCTCTCTCTCTCTCTCCCTCTCTCCCTCCCTCCCTCTACCCTCCCCCTTTCTCTTCCTCTCTCTCATTAGAAAAAAAAATCAGTTTAATTTCCAAGAGAGGTTGTTAGTTAATCATAATGGGAAGTGCTTCGGGACATTAGCCCAGGCAAAGAACTTTTAAATAAAACCTTAAAAGCACAGGTAGCAAGAACAAAAGTAGATAGACAGGATTACATCAAACTAAAATAATTTTGCACATCAAAAGTAACAATCAAGTGGGGAGATTAATGTCTCTGTACTGACTGACATGCATGGCATTCCCTTTTGAAAAAGCAATGTAATACGCTGTAAAGTTATATGTAATCCAATGTTATATAAAGAAGATTATGATGATAATAAAAATAAAAATAAAAAATAAAAAAAATGTAACAACAGAATAAAGACACAACCAAAAGAATGGGAAAACTATTTTCAAACTATTAATTAAATAAGTGGTTAATATCCAGAATACATAAGAAATTCAAACAATTCAACGGCAAATAACCCAACTTTAAAGGGGCAAATGATCTGAACACACATTCTCAAAAGAAGGTATACAAATGGCCAAGAGGTGTATGAAAAGAAAAAAATTCAACATGTTTAATTATCACAGAAATGCAAATAAAAATTATTTTAAAATATCATCTCACCCCAGTTAGAATGGCTATTGTAAGAAAAGAAAAGATGGTAAAAATACAGACAGGGGAATTCTTACATACTGTGGTGAGGAAGTAGATGAGTACAGCCTTATGAAAAACAGTATGGAGGTTCCTCAAAAAATTAAAAATACCAGGACCAGCAGTTAGCATAATGGCTATGTCACTGAACTCCCATGTAGTCGACTGCAGTTCAAGTCCTGGACCTGATGGCTTAAACTCACGCTAGGTGTGTGTGCGTGCATGACCTAGATCCCGAGGGGAGAATAGAGGAGAAGGGATTGCAGCATGGCCATCCCCCCTGGGGGGTGATTTCTCACTTTCTGACTCTCTGTCTCTCTCTGTCTCTCTGGCAAGCACACGCGCCCTCTTGCAAAAAACTCTCAAAAAAAAATTAAAAATACTTATCTGTGTGGGGACAGGGTTTGGGTCATTCTGAGGATCTGCTCCCCAGGGATGCTAGAGATTTAGTCACTCCTGGTTTTTCCCAATTTATACTGTGGTTCTCAACTTTTAGAAAAAATTTGCCAGAAGGCACACGTGCTTGCTAGAAAAGAAAAGGCAACCCCCCCATGAGGGATGGTCAAACTAAAATCCCTTCTCCTACATTTCTCCCTTCTCTCAGGATTTGGAGCACACACATTCATGTGATGGCATATTTTTTTGGACCGCCAGGCCACTGGGTCTAGGACTTGAACTACACAGTCAGTCATCTGGGAACCAGCCTTAAATACCACACCACCAGTTGGGCCGTGATCCAGGCAACCCCCCCATGAGGGATGGTCAAACTAAAATCCCTTCTCCTACATTTCTCCCTTCTCTCAGGATTTGGAGCACACACATTCATGTGATGGCATATTTTTTTGGACCGCCAGGCCACTGGGTCTAGGACTTGAACTACACAGTCAGTCATCTGGGAACCAGCCTTAAATACCACACCACCAGTTGGGCCGTGATCCCTGATTTTAAAAAGAATGTCCATTTTATATGGATGATGTCTAATGTGTATTAGTGTTTTCTACAGAGAAAAATAAAAACTAAAAATAGAACTATCATATGCTCCAGAAATCCCACTACAGGGTATACATCCACAAAGGAGAGGAAATTAATAATCAAAGAGATACCTATACTTTCATGACTATTGTAGTACTAGTCCTGATAGCCAAGGTATAGAATCAACCTGTGCCTAGCAATGGATGAAAGCATAAAGTAACGTGATATACAGACACAATGGAATATTACTCAACCATAAAAAGGAGTGAAATCCTGTTTCTGACAGAACATGGATAAGCCTGGAAGACATGACATTAAGTGAAATAAGTCAGGTACAGTAAGACAAATATGGACTATTCTCACTGACATAGAAGCCAAAAATATTTATCTCATAGAAGTAGAGGATAAATTGATGATTACTAGAGGCAGGTAAAGAGAGAGAGGAGGGGGCTATAGGGAAAGGTTTGTTAATAAGTACAAAATTAGACAGAAATTAGTTCTAATGTTCCATAGCATAGTAGGGTGATTATAGTTAACAAAAATTATAGTATATCTCATAAGAGCTAGAAGACAGGATATTGAATAGTCCCAAAATACAGAAATAATAAATGCTTGAGGTGACTGATAGACAAATTATGCTGATTTGATCATTACACATTGTATACATGTATGAACAAAAATCAAACTATAGCCCTTAAGTATGCACAACTACTACGTGTCAAATAAACATAAAAAGGTTTTTTAAGAAGTTTTTGCCTTAGGGTGCATGCATACACCAGAAAGAGAGAGAGACAGAGATAGTGAAAAGAAAAGGGAGAAATTACCCCCAGGGAGGATGGCCATGCCACAATCCCTTAATCCCTTCTCCTCTATTCTCCTTCCAGGATCTTGGGCACACACACACATGCTTCTAGCATGAGTTTCAAGCTACTGGATCCAGGACTCAAACTGCAGGAATTCATGTGTGAGTCTAGCAACACAACTGCTATGCCATCTACTGGCCCCTGTGTAAAAAGTTTTTTTATAAAAAGAAGATATGCTTGTCTAGATTTAGGAGTTGACATGTTGTCAGGCAGAGACTATTTTGTCTTCTATTTATATGTTTTAGACCCAGACAAAGGAATGAAGAAACCTTTGAAATTCTGTAATTTTGCTTTGCTAGAGCAGCTATCCAGTAGCCAGTGGAGAGAAGAGAGAAAGCTATATTCCACCAGTAGGTCAAAATGTCTTCTAAGTGTCTGTCAAGGTAGCATGAAGCTAGTTAACACAAGGTCTCCACCCTCCCCTGGAATTTGGCCCTCATTGGAGCCCTCCAGAAGTTTCACTGTTTGCTCCTCACTTTGACAGGGTAAATACAATTGGATGTACACAGAGCAGTTTACAGTATCCCTATTCTATTTGGAACCCAGGACATTATGCCTTTCTCCAAGATGCTTTTATGATCAAGATCCCTAACAACTGCCTGAGCCTAGCTTCACTGGAAGTCTCTGCTGCTCAGAGATGCACATTCCAGGTGCAATGTACTACAGGGTCCCTTCTGATCACTTCCCAGACCAATTGCGGATCAGTCATCCTTCCCCTGAATCCAACAATAACAACATAACTTGAACAAGCTCCTTGAAGATAGGGAAAGTGACTTCCCTTTCTTTCAATTCTGGGATTGACAATTTCCCCACTTTCCTGATCCACCTGCCATTTTTAGATTCCTTAGGCCATTCCCATGGAAATTCGGGATTGGAGGAGTTAAATAACAGACTCATTATCTCCATCTTAAACTGCTTTCTTTTTAACCATAATTTTATAAGAGTGGGATGTGGAAAAGAGACAAATAATGGCATTGATATCGATCTTGTTCATGAGCACTTCAGTCAAAAAAGTTGATTGTGGCTAGGTCATTTTATAACATTGCCTTTACTTCCATCAAATAAATTAATTAATTAAAAGTTTGAGTTCTGTTTGTAGGAAAGAAAACAAACTATCCACACAGAGTCATGTTGGTTAAAAGCAGCATGACGTAGGTCAACTCCAGTTTTTATCCCACTTTCAGGATATATGCTGATGTCTAAAAGCAAGTCATTGAGATGAACTGGTCAACACCAGTGGGAACAGAATCAGCTTTCTTCTCAGGCAAACTAGACCATCCAGCAATACATTCCAGTAAATTTTCAGTTTGAACTGCTCTGTTCTGTCATAAGGCAAGAGGTTTCCAGCTGATAGATCTGCTGATGTGGTGAATTACTCTCATGTACACAATAGAACACTGTAGAGAGACATTGTTGTAACTACCTCCTTACAAACACAACCTGCCTGTAATGACTGAGCATGCTCAGCCCAGACCACATAAATCTTTGATTAGAGAATTAAAGGGTCGGACATAAGAAGGGAAGACAAGAGAGAGATTTGATAAAGCAACTGAACCTGAGAAAGTAACAAGCCTGGCAAAGAGAGGGGCTGAGATGGAAGACTGGAGCTGCAAAGAAACATAAAGGCAGTAGCTACCAAGATCAGACAAGCCCTTGGAGAACCTGTTTTCTTCCTGATCAGTCCTTCCAGTGCTTTCCCTGCACGGCAAACTCGCTTTTATCCATGGAAACCCAGAGCATCACAGAGTTTGCTTTCAAGCTAGTCAAAGCAAGCAGGTTGCTACTAGGATGCCCCTTTCAAATTACTGAATTCTGACCATCCCTTTGTTGAGACAAGTGTCCCCAGCTCTATCACCCATGAATCTTCCTTTCCAAAGTATTTGAGGTCACAGAGAAGTCATCACACCAATTCCCAGAGAGTGCAAAATTATCCAGGGCATGAAGGGGGCAAGGAAACACCCTTGCTTCATATAGAACTGAGTTCAGTCTCAGCTTCAGTTGAGCTTTCTCCTGTGGGATCACACACACACACACACAAAAAGCAAAGTCTGACAATAATGCACTTTGCATGAGCCCAGGTCTGGTCACTCAAGCAGCAGCAATGCCCTACTGGTATATACAGAAAAGGGCACAGGGTCACAGTGGGAGCTCCACAGACCAAAGCTGCTCTCTGCCAAGAGAGATGTTGGCAGCATCCAGGGAGTTGCTCGGGTCATAAATAACCCACAAACCCCACTGGTAATAAGGATGTTATGAAGACTGATGATTCATGCCCCATCACCCTATCTCAGATCTCCAATGGAAAGAAAGACATTCAAAGCTATAATACTCTAGTAAAATACAGCATAACTGAATTTCAGTGTGACTTCTTGTTATAACTGAAGTTGGTCAATTGGGCAAATGTATTCAGGTTACAATAATGAGAAGCCTATCACTCTACATAAAAGGAAATATTTTTCATGAGCAATGGAGAATCTCATCATAAGTGGATGTAACTCGAATTATACTGCATGAGTTGGAAAAAGAGAAAAATGGCTATTTAAGTGGCTCCATTCTTCTCAAACTCATGCACAATTTGAGAATGAGATGAGAGATGCAAACCCATGTTCCCTCAGTTGATCTGCCCCGACATGAAGGTTGTAAGATGTTACTGATTATTTTTCATGTTGGCATCACAGCTCCTCACCATAGAACTTCATGAATCACTGAATAATAAAAATGGATGAAATAAACCCACTTAGTGAGGTACCTACTGCATGTGCACAGGTGTGCAATCTAGCAAATAAAACATTTTTTTTGTGGGGGAGAGATTTTTCGCTATAGGGCGCATGTGCTCACCAGACAGACAGAGAGAGACATTAGAGACAGAAAGCTAGAAATAACCCCCCAGGGGGGATGGTCACGCCGCAATCCCTTCTCCTCCATTCTCCTCTAGGGATCTTGGGCACGCACGCACACGCGCCCAGCATGAGTTTTAAGCCACCGGGTCCGGGACGCAAACCGCGGTTGACTATGTGGGAGTCCAGCGACATAGCCATTACGCTAACTGCTGGTTCCCTATTTTTCACAAATCTAATGCAGAGTGGTGGAAAACCCAGGAGGACATATCTCCTTGTCTAGTACAGGTCTTCTGCTGACTAGCTAGGTAACCACACGCAAGTTAGTTAACCTCTACGGACCTCAATTTCTTCATCTTTAAGGAAGGAGCCAGACCAGGCGACCTTTGAGGTCCTTTTGAGCTCTACAAATCCTATGATTCTATGAGCCGCCTACCTTGAATTTGCTATAATTTGTGTTTTAGATCCCAAAGACAGATCTTTTCGACAGCATCAGCACAACCACACCTCCCCTGGAGCCTTCACTATGCTGGTTCACACAGCAAAGCTTTGAAATTCCCAGATACTGTAAGCTCAGGCCTGCCAGTGCTGCGTGGAGCTGCTACTTCACAATTCAAGTAGTCAGCTATTGACTCATGGCAATCTATATCTGCATTAAAATGGGGAGTTTTGGATTAATGTGGAGCTGAAAGCCCGACTGAGGCTCTTTGCTGCCAGCCTGTCTCTGTAATTGCAGCATGGATTTCACCAACCACAAAGGGCAAAATGAATGTGATCATCCCCAGTAGTCGATAGTCCATCGATTTTTTCTTTTGACTCTATGATTCACACAAATATTGAAGCTCATTTTTTAAGCAAGGAGGCTTATTAATCTATGTTCTTCAAAACTAGTGGCCCCTTCAATGAGGTGAATTCTGAAGGTTACTTAATATGTAAGACACGAATAGATTACTTGCATTCCTTTTTTAATTCTTTTTTACATACCCATGTGCACACACATTCATATCCTCACTCTTATTTAAAATTGGCATTGCAAGTAGATGGTCGAACTTCATGTTCATTATCATGTCATTTTATGTCTGATTGTTTAGGAATGATTAGAAAGAAAATGTTGGCAAAGTTCACTCTGGTCTGTGGTTGCTGTTTTCTTGGTTAGAATTTATTTTTCACTCACCCCTAATGTTGTAAATAGAATGGATACAACAACACCTGTGGTTCCTAAGATGGAACACTGATCCAGGGCCATTTCTTCCCTGAACAGAGACTATTAATCTGCACTTACAAATTAATATTAAAGCAGAGAAACAAAAGCAGATCCTGCAGAGTTCAATCGTGGCTGCTCACAACCATGTCAGTTCTTTTCATTTCTTTTTTTTTTCCATTTATTTATTTATTTATTTTGGAGAGGTTTTTACTACAGGGTGCGTGTGCTCACCAGAAAGACAGAGAGAGACAGAGAGACAGAAAGCGAGAAATCATCCCCCAGGGGAGATGGCCATGCTGCAATCCCTTCTCCTCCATTCTCCTCTTGGGATCTTGGGCACACTCTCCTGAAAGACAGAGAGAGACAGAGAGACAGAAAGCGAGAAATCATCCCCCAGGGGAGATGGCCATGCTGCAATCCCTTCTCCTCCATTCTCCTCTTGGGATCTTGGGCACACATGCACACACACCCAGCGTGAGTTTAAGCCACTGGGTCCAGGACTCAAACCCTGGTCGACTACATGGGAGTTCAGTGACATAGCCATTACACGAACTGCTGGTTCCAGTTCTTTTCATTTCTTGTGATGCATTTTCCATTTTATATTGCTTCTGGTTGTTATACCATCTGATCACTTTTTTTAGTCTATTGCCTCAATTTTGCTAGAAATTCAACTATGACAGGTGTGAAATCACGTGTGTTGGGTTTGTTTTGTGTAGTTCATTGCAATGTAGTGGCCTTCTCCCTTCCAGTAACTCTAACTTTTGGAAATAATCAATAATGATAAAATCAGTCATAAAATCCCATCACCTTTTCTTCCTCAGGAAAATATTTTCAAATCTGGACCCATCACAAAATGGCTCAACTTTAGATGAACCATTGTGGTTGTAAAGAGCAGAATTTAACTTGGTTTTTACTTCAGGCAACAAGAATTTGGAAGTAAGATGTTATAAAATTAGAGATGATGAGAATATTGGACATGCAGATATGGTCTTCCAACAAGCCTCAAAATGGGGAACTTAAAGTTCATTCAGGATCCAATATGATTCTAATGACCATGGTTTCTTGTCATCAGGAGGTTATTGATCACAGCCTGTGTTCTACCAGAGGGAGCTTTTGCTTTGCTCTAGGTCCTCTTGGCTTTTATTCTGACTTCTAACTATTCTACTCTTTTTTTCTGTTTCTCAAGTCCAAACAATGTCACAAGATCTAATTATTCAACTACCTTGACTGGCCAGACTATCCCACTGACCACCTATAGTCAAGTCTACCAATGGACTATTCTTAGATCAAGCACCAATTCTCAAAGAACAACCTTATCAACATAATGACTTAGATGGAAGAGGGACCTTTTAAACTTATGTTTAAAGAACCCTTTAAAAGAAATATACAGAGCAACAGATGGTGTAATGTTGCTGGACTCCCACATAGTCGAGTACGGTTCAAGTCCCAGACCCAGCAGCTTGAAACTCACACCAGGCACGCGTGCATGCATGCATGCCCAAAATCCTGAGAAGAAAATAGAGGAGAAGGGACTGTGGCATAGCCATCCCCCAACTGGTAGTGATTTTTCAAATTCTATCTCTCTGGTAAGTGCACATGCCCTATAGCAAAAATCTCTCTAAAAACCAAACAAATGAAAAACCCTTATCAACATAATGACTTAATTACATGGAAGAAGGACCTTTTAAACTTGTGTTTAAAGAGTAGCAAGAATCCTTTAAACAAATAATATAGACAAGGTGGTATATTGAAGCTTGGCCTATCACTCATGCCCATGGTCTCAGCTGAGTTCAAACCCACATCATCATCTACCTAGATTTTTGTAATAATTTCCTCACTAGTGTCTCAATGCCTGATATCTATTTCATTTAATTCATTCTTAACAGTGTTAATGATCTTAGGAAAGTCTCTAAAATTTCTGAGTCTTAACTCCCTCATATATTTCATCTATCAAATGGATATAATAGTTGAGAAAATTTGAAGAGGGAATGCATGTAAAATATTTGGTCATTTTAATCACCATTGTCTTATAAATGTTGTCTCTTGGTTCTAAGAATTAAGTTTATTTATAAGAATGTAGACTCCTTGAAATCAAGGACCAAGTTTTATTTACCTCTTTAATCCTTCTTTCCTGAACCAGAGACTAGCACAATCAGCCATTTGAGATGTGTTCAGTGACTGAAAGCATCTTTCATGCTCTCAAAAACTCCATACAAGCTGAAGATTGAAAGAAAAAAAACATGACTACTTCATTCATCAATTTTCTTTACATAACAATATGAAGCCTCACCTCTCCACTTAAGACAGTCTAGAAATGAGAAGATTGGCTATTCCTTCTTCTATGCTGGGGAAGTGGATTGAGATCCCTGATAAAGAAAATACTCAGCTACTGGTGTCACATGTCCTCTAACATCACAGAATGTCAAACCCAAAGAGGACTCTATAAATGATGTCTTCCAACCTTCTATTTAAAAATAAAGGAAGAGACTGAGGCCTACACAGAGGACATGACCCACATGACTTTACTCTATGGGGTTGTGTTGTATAAAAAAAGTCATGTGGGGACCAGCAGTTAGCATAATGGCTATGTCGCTGGACTCCCACGTAGTCGACCGTGGTTCGCGTCCTGAACCCGATGGCTTAAAACACACCAGGCACGTGTGTGTGCGTGCCCAAGATCTCAAGAGGAGAATGGAGGAGAAGGGATTGTGGCATGGCCATCCCCCCTGGGGGTTATTTCTAGCTTTCTGTCTCTCTGTCTCTCTCTGTCTGTCTGGCGAGCACACGCGCCCTATAGCAAAACCTCTAAAAATAATAATAATTAAAAAAAAGTCATGTGTATGGGTCCCTGAGGATGAACTTTACCAATGACTGGGCACTCCCCTGTTTCCAAGATGGTCTGCATTCAATACAGAGAAATCACTTACTTAGCATTTTTTTAAATTGTCCTGAAGAACAATTCCTGGGAAAAAGAGTTCTACTCCTATCTACTCACATTCAGAAAAGTAAAAATAGCACATTTCCCATATTTCCCCTCTCAGAAAAAGTGAAGATGATGCCATGGCAGTTTTCTTCTTTTCACCCCTAATTTAGGAGTGCAAAAACCTGTTTGAGTTGTAGCTTGATTGCTTTATTTGGGTATTTGTTTCTGCCCCTAGAAAATTAAGGGCACCAAGCAAAAGCTATCTATATTTGAGTTACAAGCAGCCCCACTGAAAACCCTTTGCCCATATTTCACACTCCTGCTCCCCAGTCTAGCCAGGAGCCAGGATAAGCCAATCAGCAGCCATCTATATTAGAGTTTCAAGCAGCTCCAGTCAGGGATTTCGACCACTGAAGACCCTCTGCACAGACTTCACCTTCCTGCTCCCAAGTCTAGCCAGGAGCCAGACTGCAGGTCACCTTCTTCTGCATTCCTCTGATGACTCACATTTAAGTCCAAAAAATATGAGAAAAAGCATATAATCCATCAGATGACCAGAAACCACCACAGAGGCACAAGAAATATAAGAAATGAAGAAAATACCTCTCCTCTACTGGAAAAGAATAACTCCTCTTCCTCCAAAAAGAATACAAGGAAGCTCATAGAAATGTTAGATAAAGAATTTAAAATATTCATTCATAGTGACAAAGCTAACAGAAATGCAAAAGAAGAGAGACAAAGAACTCCAGAAGATGCAGGAGAAAAGAGTCAACAAGTTCCAGGAGGTGAAGAATTTCTTGAACAATCTGAAAGATAAAAAAGAATCATTTAAAAAAAAAAGAATCAAACAATTGTTAGAGATGAAGGTTGTAACACAGGAAATCAGAACATTCATTGAAAATATCAAAAGCAGATTAGATCATGCAGAAGATTAAATCTCTGATGTAGAAGATAGAACCTCTGACCTAGAAAAATTTCCCACCCAAAAGACTGGGAAAATAACTCTGACCTAGAAAAATTCACCCAAAAGACTGGGAAAATAACCCCCCCAAAAATGAGAATAGCATATGATAATACTAGATACTTTTAAATGCCCAAACAGCCAGATCATGGATATCCCAGAATGTAAAGAATCTAATAAGGGCATTGATAATCTATTCCATGAAATCCTAGAAGAAAACTTTCCAACACTAGAAGGCGACCCAAGAAATACAAAGGACCCCACATAGAATCAACCCAAGAAGATCTTCCCCAAGGCACATCATAGTCACATTGACCAAAACCACAGACAGAGACAAGATACAAAAATTGGCAAGACAAAAATGTCAAAATAGCCCATCAGGCTAACACCAGACCTCTCATAAGAAACAATACAAGCGAGAAAAGAATGGGAAAATATATTCAAAGTGTTAAGTAGAACACAATTTCAACCAAGAATACTATACCCAGCAAGATTATCTTTCATATGGGAAAAAAATACAAAAACATTCTCAGATAAACAAAACCTGAAAGAATTTACCAACATGAGACCAGCTCTCCAAGAAATGCTAAAGGTAATGCTATACCAGGAAAGCTAAAGTCAGACACACAGAAATAAGAGTACAGAAAACAACCAAGAGACTGGCCAGCTTAATGATAGGGACACGTCCAGAGTTGAATGTTAACTTGCAGAGTTTAAATTGAAAGGCAAGACATAGTAATACTGCAAATTCAATAGAAGAGAGAACTAGTGAAATAGATTTTTTTTTCACTTTAGAGTAAAACCTTACTGATTTTCTTCAATGCTTTGATTTCCATATTTAAGAATTTTTATCTTCTCTTTAACTGTTGATAGGTTCATCTACTTACTATTTTAATTGAATCCTAATCTTTTTCCTAGCTTTAAGTTTTAAGCAAATTTCTCTTAACATATTTTGATTTTGATCTATTAAAACTGAAACTTTTTAAATTAAAAGTGTATTAAAAATAGTTATTAATACCTATTTAATGACTGCAGTAAGATATATAGCCCCAGTGAGGTGCTACTTTATAGTATGTTCCCTTTACTCACTGAGGCTTACACCTGAAGGTAGACATGTGTTCTTAAATATGTATATATCAGCTGTGCTTGATATTGAAAGTCTTTAAATTAAGATCTTTAGTGAATCAATAAAATGGGGGGGAGGCATGGAAAACAACTGTATATAGCAGAGACAGTGTGGGATCAGGACGGGATTTGCAGGGGGTGAAAGGTAGGGAATCAAGGGGGAGAAAAAAAGCAAAATATGTAAGAAACAAGAAATAGAAAATTATTTGTTGATGATAACATGCATGGCAATATCCTTGATTGAGACAATATACAAGGTATATTGGATGGAACATTTCATTTTGTATATTGTATTGATGTATAGTGAATTACTGTAAATAAATAAGTAAGTAAGATTCTGGGTGCATGTCCACACACAGCGTGTTTCTCAAGCCACAGGATACAGAACTCACACCAAGTGGTTGGCCATGTAGGACCCAATTGCCTTAACAACCAGATCACAAGGTACCCTGCCACTAGTTTTCAGACTAGATTTCCCAAAACCCTCACGTTTCACAAGAATGCTTAAAGGTACACCCAGAGGCCAGAGTTCCAGTCTCTTCCATCTTTTTTAACATTAGTTCATTTTTAAAGTTTGGACATTTAAAATTTTCTAACTCATTTTTCATCCAATATAAATCAAGAAATTTTAATGGGATAATAAAAGATGAGGGTGCCAAAAATTAATGCTTTAATTATTTAACTCTTGTCTATGATTCAAGTTTAATTTCTAAACTGAAATAGGACAAAGGGGATAGTTCCAATGCTTCCAGTCATCAATTACATATTGATAATTTTTCTACATCCCAGAAGAATTGTAAGTCTGCAACACTAAATTGTAAGAATTCTTTAAGTTAAATAATAACTTATATAACTGATTTCTAAACCTAAAAAATCCTGAGTATAAATAATAATGTTTTAAGTATATATAACATAATAGTTTCAATGCATAAAAACCTACCAATATGTAAAACTCCACTGGACTGAAATATTAGTATGTTGTCCACATAGTCACTTTGGCCATTTTGCTGTTGGACTGTCTGGAAAGTCATGATGCATTTTTTTTTCTTTTTTGCATAGAAAAACAGAAAAATACATCATGACTTTCTCAACAATCTAATACTTTGTTCAGTATGATTTTAACTAATCCATATTTTACCAAATTGTGTGCTTCTGGAGAACCACGGAGTCTTGCTTCTTGCTCTTAGAGAAAAATTCACATGGAATTAGGGGGGTTGAGCAAGGACTCAATACTTCCTTCTCCTTCACAATTCCTACTCCACCACTAAGATGCCCTCAAGGTAGCCAGGTTTAATTGGTGTATTGCCTTAATTTATCCATGCATGCACTTATTTATTTATTTATTTATTTATTCATTTATTCAGGAACTTCAATGGACCAAGAGTCTAGGTGCAGAATTTAAGAAGACAAGGTCCTTGTTCTATATGCAGATAGGCACATAAATAACAAGATAGCCTGTGGTAAGTGCTAGCACATATAAAGTCAACCAAGGACTAACAGTAAAGGAAAGAGTAGAACATAAGGAAACAGTCAAAGAAGCACAGAGGAGTCAACTATGTAAAATTGGCAGATTGCATAGAAATTCATTGGAGATGGACAATACCGTGGTGAGATCAGAAGAGAAGAGAAGTTATATCTGCAGTACAAAAGGAAAAAGAAGTTGCTAGAAGGAATTCAAAGCCACCCAAAGTATAAGGTATTTAGGAATAAATCTAACCAAAGAAGTTAAAAACCTCCACAAGGAAAACTAGGAGAAGCTAAAAGAAGAAATTGAAAATGACACACAGAAAAGTGGAAGGACATCCCATGTTCCTGGATTGGAAGAACTAATATAATCAAAATGGCAATTCTACCCAAATTAATCTACATATTTAATGTAATGCCAATCAAAGTACCAGACACATTCTTCACAGATCTAGAAAAGACAATCATAAAATTCGTCTGGGATCATAAAAGACCCTGTATTGCCCAAGCAATTCAACACAAGAAGAGTGGAGTGGATGGCATCTCACTTCCTGACCAAAAATATACTACAAATCTGTGGTAATCAAAACAGCATAGTACCAGCACAGAAACAGACACGTGGATCAATGGAATGAATAGAGTTCCAAGAAATAAATTCCCAAACAGAGAGTCAACTGATTTTTGACAAGGGGTACCAGTCAATCCAGTGGGAAAAGGAAAACCTTTTGAGCAAATGGTGCTGGAAAAACTAGATTTCCACCAGCAGAAAGATGAATCTGAACCCCTACCTCTCACCTCTGAGAAAAATCAAGTCAAGGTGGATCAAAGATCTAAATCTAAGACCTGAAACTATAAAACTGCTCCTGGAACACTGGGGAAATTCTGGGAGACATTGGAGTAGGAAAAGACTTCTTAAATAAGACCCCTAATGCACAGTTGACAATCCCCAAAATAGACAAGTGGGATTACATCATACTAAGAAGTTTCTGCATGGCAAAAGAGACAGTAATTAGTGTGAATCGACAGCCCTCAGAATGGGAAAATATTTTTGTAAATTATGCATCAGATAAGGGACTGATAACGAGAATACACAAGGAACTCAAGCAGCTGTTTGGAAAAAAGATCATCCACTCTATTAAAAGATGGGAGAATGAGTTGGAAAAAACACTCTCGAAAGATGACATATGAATAGCCAAAAGGCATATGAAAAAAATGCTCAACATCCCCCATCATAAGGGAAATGCAGATCAAAACCACAATGAGATACCACCTAACCCCAGTCAGAATGTCTAAGATTAAAAAGAAAAATGGTCTTGCACATCAATGTTTATTGTGGCACTATTCACAATTGCTAAGACATGGAACCAACCCAAATGCCCCTGTACGGATGAATGAATTGAAAAACTGTGGCACATAAACTCTATGCAATACTATTCAGCCATAAAAACCAACAAAACCCTAACTTTTGACAGAAAGTGTAAGAATATAGAAGATTTACTGCTGAGTGAAGGAAGTCAGGCTATGAAGGAGAGACATTGTAGGTCCCCACTTAATATATACCGAGGTCTGCACTCTATGACTGAAATTGATTGACCTAAAGTTGTACAAACACAAGAGATGGGGGTTAGTGCCAGATGTGGTGTATGTGGAGGAGTGGGGCCTAAGGAAGGACATTTGGAGGAGGGATATGGAGGCAGAGCATGGACGGGATGGGGAGTTGTGGTGTTATTGGTTGAAAATATTTTGATCAACTGGACTGGGGAGAAATGTTCACATATTGAAATGTTCACTTTGTAAGCTAAGTAATGTGATTGAATGTATATAAAAAAATTTTAAATAATTTTTAAAAAAATTTTTAAAAAGCAGATAGATAAACTGCTCAAAGTCATGGCATTTTCAGGGAACCCTAAACCAGAATGACAAAAACATAGTTCCCATTGAATAAAGACATATAAGATGGATCCAGTATTACGGTGAAAATGTGATCGGCAGTTAGATAAACACAAAAGGTGCCTAACAGGACCATGAGAAAGACTTTGTGAAAAGGTTAAATACAGGGAACCAGCAGTTAGTGTACTGGCTATGTCACTGGACTCCCACGTAGTCGTCCGCTGTTCGCGTCCTAGACCCGATGGCTTAAAACTTACGCCGGGCACGTGTGCGTGTGTGCCCAAGATCCCGAGAGGAGAATGGGGGAGAAGGGATTGCGGCGTGGCCATCCCCCCTGGGGGGTGATTTCTCGCTTTCTGTCTCTATGTCTCTCTCTGTCTGTCTGGTGAGCGCACGCGCCCTACAGTAAAAATCTCTCCAAAAAAAAAAATCTTGAACTCCTGTTAGAAAGCTGGAGATTTACCCTCATTGTTTTATTTTAAGGGCTTTTGGGCAATTTTTGATAATTAATCTGATTGGTTGAGGAGAAAAATCATGAGACCAGTCAAATTGTTTCCTATCCGAGAACTTGGCTATTTAATGATAGCTCATTTGGCTAGCGCACGCACCCTAAAAAAAAAGAGGGGGGGGGGGTTAAATAGAGAGAAGGAAGGAGGTGGCCTGGAGAATTACATTCCACAGAAGAAGGAGGGCATGCTAGAGAAATCGTTTTAAAGCAGTTGATTCCATCTATCAGAATAAAAGATGCCACTGTAAAGTGTGCAAGAATAAAAATCCAAACAGAGTAGGTCACTCTGGAATCAAATTGCTAAGACATGGAACCAACCCAAATGCCCCTGTACGGATGAATGAATTGAAAAACTGTGGCACATAAACTCTATGCAATACTATTCAGCCATAAAAACCAACAAAACCCTAACTTTTGACAGAAAGTGTAAGAATATAGAAGATTTACTGCTGAGTGAAGGAAGTCAGGCTATGAAGGAGAGACATTGTAGGTCCCCACTTAATATATACCGAGGTCTGCACTCTATGACTGAAATTGATTGACCTAAAGTTGTACAAACACAAGAGATGGGGGTTAGTGCCAGATGTGGTGTATGTGGAGGAGTGGGGCCTAAGGAAGGACATTTGGAGGAGGGATATGGAGGCAGAGCATGGACGGGATGGGGAGTTGTGGTGTTATTGGTTGAAAATATTTTGATCAACTGGACTGGGGAGAAATGTTCACATATTGAAATGTTCACTTTGTAAGCTAAGTAATGTGATTGAATGTATATAAAAAAATTTTAAATAATTTTTAAAAAAATTTTTAAAAAGCAGATAGATAAACTGCTCAAAGTCATGGTATTTTCAGGGAACCCTAAACCAGAATGACAAAAACATAGTTCCCATTGAATAAAGACATATAAGATGGATCCAGTATTACGGTGAAAATGTGATCGGCAGTTAGATAAACACAAAAGGTGCCTAACAGGACCATGAGAAAGACTTTGTGAAAAGGTTAAATACAGGGAACCAGCAGTTAGTGTACTGGCTATGTCACTGGACTCCCACGTAGTCGTCCGCTGTTCGCGTCCTAGACCCGATGGCTTAAAACTTACGCCGGGCACGTGTGCGTGTGTGCCCAAGATCCCGAGAGGAGAATGGGGGAGAAGGGATTGCGGCGTGGCCATCCCCCCTGGGGGGTGATTTCTCGCTTTCTGTCTCTATGTCTCTCTCTGTCTGTCTGGTGAGCGCACGCGCCCTACAGTAAAAATCTCTCCAAAAAAAAAAAATCTTGAACTCCTGTTAGAAAGCTGGAGATTTACCCTCATTGTTTTATTTTAAGGGCTTTTGGGCAATTTTTGATAATTAATCTGATTGGTTGAGGAGAAAAATCATGAGACCAGTCAAATTGTTTCCTATCCGAGAACTTGGCTATTTAATGATAGCTCATTTGGCTAGCGCACGCACCCTATAGCAAAAACCTCTCAAAAAAAAGGGGGGGGGTTAAATAGAGAGAAGGAAGGAGGTGGCCTGGAGAATTACATTCCACAGAAGAAGGAGGGCATGCTAGAGAAATCGTTTTAAAGCAGTTGATTCCATCTATCAGAATAAAAGATGCCACTGTAAAGTGTGCAAGAATAAAAATCCAAACAGAGTAGGTCACTCTGGAATCAAAGTTATGAATGACAGAAAGAAGAGCTGAGAATGAAGGAAAGGGCAGGGAGATGTCAAGTCAGTGAATAGAGATCGTGAACTCCCTTCAGAAGAAGACAGGGCCCAGAGTAGGTAACGAAATCACTCAAAGTCTGAAATAAACTGACTATGCTCAGGGTGCTTTGCCAGCTTCTATTTTAGACCTAATCGAGTCCCCCTTGACCTGCCCCAGGAAATATCATGATCCCAGAAAGAACAAAATAGCCAAAAGCTGAAGATGGCTGACTAAGGAAGGATATTGAATAGAAAGAAAAAGGAATCTTTCTTTAGTGTAACAGGAAAGAAAAAATAATCACAGATACTAGAGACAGACTCCACCCTGTATTTCCCATCAATTCCTTACTTACTCAGTGAAAAGTCATGACATTTTAATGAGATAATAAAAGATGAGAGTGCCAAAGGAAAGCAAAAACATGATCAAAAGAGAAAGCTTTCTGAATATTTTATCAAAGGAAGTGATCACTTACAAGTATACATGCAGAGGGGGCAGAAATTTCCCTTTTTCCTGGCCACCCTGGGCAGATTCCTCTCCCACAACATACATGTGTGCACACAAACACACAACATTGCTAAAGCCTGAAATCCCCATCAGTCTCATTCTATTCCTCTTGTCTAAACATAGTAGGATCTTTTATCCATGGTAAGACGTGAACATTCTAAAAGAGGGAGGGGTACAGAGTCAATTTTATCTGTCACTTTTAGAATTAAGTGTTTCTGATTATTTCGTAGGACTAGCAGAGGCAAATACAAAGAAGGTTGTAAGAACACATTCTCACTGGGAAGAACTCAACACCCTACACAGGAGAGAGGAACTCCTATTACCGCTAGGAATTGCTCCTCCAGGTTGCTGGTAATTAAAGATACAAAGCAACACGTTCATAGCTCTGCCTTGGAGCACCCTTGATCCTACATTTTGTGTCCTGACATAAGTAAACCTCTAGTGAGTTCTAGCATATACAAGACCTGGGACCAGGCCATGCTGATGAGATCAAGAAGGCAGGTTCTCTGCTCTTCAAAAACTTGAGATCCCCTTGTGAAGACAAACATGAATGTCATGTAAGATATCCACAGGGCCAGGTGGTTAACATTAAGTGAGGAGTGGAGACTGAAGCTGCCGAGTCAGGGAAAGGAGTGGTCACATCTATTGGGCATAAAGCCCCAATTATCAAAGTGAGATCAGCCTCAACTTTAGGATTCAAGACCAGGGATTGTTTACCTAGAAAACAACTGTAAACGCACTGTAGCTGAGAAATCCAAATGGTTGTTTACCAGGTTAATTTACCACTTTTTTAAAAGTGTGTGTTGAGCATATGCTCATTCTATAATCACACACCTGAGCAGCTGGGGATTGGAGTTAGATAGAAAAGAAAGAGTGAAAGATAGAGACCATAAAAGAAATCACCGGCAAATTCTCTCATCTTCTCTGACTGAAACGCAATGACTTTCAAGTGTACTTCCATCCCCTATTGGGATAATTGTGGAATCACACAATTTGGGAAGTTTTCAATGAGAGTCTGTTATAGAGACTAATATCATCTGCAGATCTTTACAATGGTTCTCTTTACTTGTCCTTTCTCTTTAATTTTGAGGACTGGGTTAATTATCTGTCTTTTGCTGCTATAGATAGACATTTGCTCTGGAACAGAAATCAATCCACAAGAGAGGAGGATTCTCCACATTACTAACAGTAATGTTAAAAAATCTTGCCACAGAGAAAGCTGCAGGGAAATGGTGTGAATTAGGGAAAGCTCTGGACTGGGAGTCACAAGACCTTGTTCACAGTTTCTAATCCTTGCTCTGGCTCTGCCTTGATTATTTCCGAAGCTTCTCCAGATTTTGTTCTGTAATTGTGTTTAATGGCCCATTTCTGATAATGATATAAGTAGCCATATGTACTGAGCTCTTACTCTATACTGAGTCAATGAGTTAAACACTTATCATACATTATCTTATTTAAGTCTCATATAGCCTCATCAGGTCAGATTATAAACCTGATGGTCAGTAAGTGATGCCTAAGATTACAGAGGCAAGGACAGAATTCAGACCAGAGCCCTTAGACTTACCTATAACGTGATATTGCCTGCCTGGACAGCTGACAAACTGAAAGCAAGACACTACAGAGAAGATCTGCAGCTCTCAGTAGCCCAAGGTCTCAAATTTGGCCTACCTTAGTGCTAGGAAATACAAGGACATTAAAGCCTCTGACAACAGATCAAGTGGGGCTTCCAGGAGTCTATCAGTGGTTAGAGAAGTGAGCAGAGACTTTGGCAGTAATTGCTCCCAGATCTACATGAATGGTTGCTGTTCATTTTTGATGCTGTGGCCAGAGACAACCACCCATGCAGACTTAGTCTCATCTCACCAACTTGTCTGGACTTAAAAGGTTTACTCATGTCCCTAATGAAATGTTGGTGTTTTGAGCTGAGCATGATCCAAGAGAGAGGGTGAACACACCATTAATGATAAAATCAGATTTTCCCTGCTGCCAAGATGAGGCTTACTTAACCACTCTATATCTTATGTCTTGCTTCAAAGGTACCTTACTTCCATCCCACTCTGACTCTCGACTTTTGCTGGTCTTGTCTGCAACATCCTTGCATTCCCTTCCTGCTATTCATTTTCTGTCTCTGCCTAAATACCTCTTAACCTTTAAACACCCCACTCAGGCATTGCTCCCTCTAGAAAACTATCCATGACTCTCTCAGGGTATGTGTGAATCCCTACGCTCCCACAATTGCTTATGTGCACCTCTATCACTGCCCTCACTATATGTATTTTCATTTATTTGTGTAGGTGTCTGCCTGCCCTCAAGAACTGTTAGTTCCTGTGCTAAGGCAATGTCTCATTCATTGTCATGTCTTTTGCAGCCAGAAGAAGATCTGACACATAGCAGGATTTCATTCTTGGGCTGAATAATTGAAAGAATGAAAGAGTACCCAGGCTGGAGCCTCCTTCCAATGCTAGCAGATACGATGGATCTGTCAATGAGTGCTGTCCTCTAAAAGGAAGCTCTTGTCTTGTGTAGATGAAAAGTCTGGTATAAATCCTCTAACAATCAGAGGGTGGAGTTCCAGAGAAAGCGGCCCAGGAGACTTGCTAGGAGCTGTCCAAGGTACTAGACTGACCTGGCTCCTTCCATTTATAACCTAGAAGAGCTCTCTGCCCAGGCCATATCTGGTCTGCTACCTGAGTCCACCTGGTGACTGGAATCCTGGCCTCTGACATCCCCCGAACCCCTGCATCAACCATCTCTTCTCACTTGAGTTCTTCCTTGCATTGTCCATTTTCCAGGTGAGTTACTGTCCTCACTCACCTGACTTGAGCTCACTAGCTCCAGGCTGGTTCCCTGACTCACATTTTGCCTAACCTTACCACTAATGCCTGCTGAATCCCCTGTACTTTCTAATTCCTAATTCAAGAGCCAGTTTCCTAGTAAGTGTTCATCAGGGCCCTGACTGCATGGGCTGGACAGCATGGCCACAACCTCAGACTGTTCAAGAGGAAGCCTGGGAGGGAGGACTGTTATGCACCTCAGAAACTCGCATGCAGCCTCCTGCAAAGGAAACCCTCATGCTGCCTAAGGTGGAATGTGACATAGATGGCATTTGTGACGTATCACCTGCCATACCCCTTGCACTCAACAGTCACACAGCGGGCAGAGAGTGGAGGAGCTCAGCACTCCTGGAACAAGAGGGCCATGATAAAAAGACTCTAGCTGTTGTGATCCAGACAGGACCTCTTCTCTCCCCTTAACTGTGAGTGTGCCCAGGGTTCACATATAGAATAAGAACTAAATTGTATCTGAAATCACAGCTAAATACACATAATTAATCAGCAATGAAAAGAAGAAAAAGTGAACAATTGTATTTTGCATCTCTTACATGAGCTGCCTACCACTTAAACTAAATTACTCTCAGCAAAATAAGAATTTTAAAAATTCTAATTCACACCCATGTAAATGTTTCAGGATTTGTCTTATGACCATCTTAAACACCATTCACAGGCTGCTCACATGTCCCAGTTTATTCCCAATGTAATGTAGTTTTCTTGATTCAATTTTGACATAGTGGGCCTTGCCCATCTTACTGCAGTTTCTCAAGTGCCTTCCTGTTACTACCCTACTTCAGTTGAGGATTCACAATGACACAGATTTCTCAGGGTTCAGTAGCCCCACCCCCCAATGTTACCTCACGCCAAGTAGCTTGAGAATGGAGCAGCAGGGACACCACCTCTCCATTCTCCTCCACTGGAGTTTAAGCACCACAAATGCTAGGCCAGTGAATCTCCAGGAATGGAAACCACTTTCAAAAGTAGGTTGCAAGGCTACCTGTATTTATCAGTTTCCTTATACTCACCCAGCCTTTATATCCAGTCATAAGAAAAGTCCCCCACAGATAACCCTTCACAGCTCAGCAGACTTCATTCTCATTGTAAGCATCCTTTGAACTAGAGCACTGGGCTTTCTCAGGGAAGTCCTGCTACCAACCTAGAAGCTCTTAGTATGTGAACACACTTCCTTTTTCTATCTCCCATGTTTGTGTGCATGTGTAAGTCAACTGAGAGCAACTACTGGTTTGCAGGTCAGAGAAGATAAGAGAACCCTACATCCTTATCCTAAGGTCTTAATAGCTGGGTAATTGTGTACTCAGGGGCCAGAAAAATGTTCAAGTTTCTCCCCCTTGCAGCTTAGCTTTGGAAGTGTAACAACCACTGAGTTCAAAGGACACCTTGGCCTCAGAGGAATTAAGAGGAGACGTTAGGAAGCTGATGACCTCTGCAGCTGTCAGAGCTGAAAATTGGCTGGCTTGTGCCTTTGGCCAGCCCCTTTACATCTGTGAAAGAAACCAGTCACGCTTGAATCACTCCTCTTTTGTCTTCGTGGATTTTAATCTTTCCTCCAAGCCTAGGGGTGTTTATCAAGAGGATATCAGAGAAACAGAAGGAAAATATGATCTGTATCCCCTTGCTCACACACTTCACTCCAATATTCTACTATCAAACAATTCACCCAAGACTTACAGCTAGAATCAGGTATTTTCTTGCCTAGGGTTCATCATCCTAAAAAGTTCAAAATACAGACTTACTCCAAAAAGTTGTTTCTACTGATGGCCATTAATATTTCTCATACGAAATTTAGAGCAGAGACAGCCCGTTTTAGAGAACACTTTGCTTCACTAGATAATTCTAGATGTCCTCTCTTCTCCCATGCTTTCTGTAGTTCTAGGCCCCTGGCTCCTACTACTCAGTGCTCTCCTCACCCAAGTGGCCTGGGCCTCTGCTGAGCTCTTCTTCACCACATCCACTCTCCTTCAGCCTCTAAACCATCTCCCTTTCAGCTTTTAAACTTCAGAAAGCTCCCTGTTAGTGTAAGTCTTCCCAGGTGGATTAGAAAAGAGACTGATGTCCCATAAGCTGGTAGAGGAGGACAGGATTAGGACTCAAAAGTAGGTTAGGAAATTGACTCCACAGTTAACTATCTCTGTCTCCTTCACACATCTTTCCATTGCCTCCACACACAAGTGAGAAGCTAGAACCCTGAAGACCTTTAAACCCCTAAACCTTAAGCCTTACAGCACCATTCTAAATGTTCACTCCCCAATCACTAATCTACAAATTGAAAATATCTCTACCTAGTGCTCATACATACTAAACCTGCCCTTTGCCTCATTTTAGACTTTTATTCCTACAGGCTTAAAATACTACTATTAATATGTTTAATAATTATTTTAAAAGGCTATAATCAAAGGCTAAGTGCAATTTCTTGTACTTATATTTATATGATGTCCCCATTGTCTGGAAAATTTAGCCAAATAGTCTTTACAATATCGAGCATGTGGATATATAGAAATATCTGGATATTTGGACCAGCAGATGGCATAATGACTATGTTGCTGGACTCCCACGTAGTCAACCATGGTTCGAGTCCCAGCCCCAGTGACTTAAACTCACCCCGGACATGTGTGTGCATGCCCAAGATCCCAAGAGGAGAATGGAGGAGAAGGGATTGCTGCATGGCCATCCCCCCTGGGGGCTGATTTCTCACTTTCTCTCTCTCTGTCTCTCTCTGTCTTTCTGTTGAGTGCATGCGCCCTATAGCAAAAACCTCTCAAAAAAAACAAAGGAAAATAAAAAAGAAATATCTGGATATTATCATGGATAAGCAAAACATCCAGAGCATGGCTCGTTTGGAGGCTTAAACATCTGCCACCTAGTACTGCTGCTGCTGAAATAACCTTTAATGGCAAATGCTCTCGATCGTGATGAATTATCCCTTTACCCCCAGAGAGAGCTCAGTTTTGAAAATCCATCAAGACCCTACTGAAATACAGAACCTAATGTTTCCATCATCTTTGTCTTTCAGACCCTGATACTGAAATTCCTTAAGCGTTATGCTATGATATTAGCACAGCTTATCAAGAGCCATTCCCCCCATAAAGCAAGCCTATCTTTGCTGGTGGAAATTAAACAAGATAATGATTAGCTGAGTTAAGTCAAGAAAGCAAACTGAATACCAAGTACAAAATGTTTTAAGGAGATATCTCTTTTATGATATCTAAAATTATCTATTTTTTTATGTTATCCTTTCTTGATAGGGATTCTAAGCAAATAATCTGAATAAAAGTTATGTGCTAAATTAGTTACCACATGTGCCTTTAGAATTCAGTCTATAACTTGGTTTACAAAAAATGCTGTTGGATTTTTCCACTCTCCTGCCTTCTCTCCCTGTAGGATAGGAAATCCTGAGATTGCCAGGGGGTAGGCAGCAGAATGTGTTCTGACCACTGAAATACTCTCATTGTTCACACACTAGCCACACCACTGAGAGAGTGACCTCTTTCCAACACTGACAAGTGAACATGAACAACCCTGTCGACTTTGATTGGCGGTTCACTGGGTCTCTGACCTTGAATGACATTGCTGGCAGATTTTGATTGGCAGGCTGCAGCACTGCAGACCACCTCCTAAACACATGCCCACTCTCCAGAAATTAGCCTTTATCTTTTTCAAAAACAATCTTGCATTTTCAAAACATGGGCTAAACATGCACCAAAATATAACTGCAGGCATTAAAAGGAACCCCCAAAAAATCATCTTTAATTTACAACCCTTAGATCTTACTGTAATTGACATATCCAGTGATGTCATTGTTCAGCCTTTGGCTGCATCTCCATGAGGCCAAACGTTAAAATTAAATGACAGAAATTCAAACAATTGTGCAGATATGTTATCTACAGAGCACCAAACATTCAGCTACTTGGAGCCTCTGGATGGTCTTTGACATGCAAACAAACATTTGGGTGACTGATAGTGGCTTTAATTTTGCCCTGGATTCTTAGACACACTGGAAGAAAGCCTTAATTTCCACCCCCCATCTCTGGTCTTGTATATGTTCTTCCCCCCATTCTGGTGAATGAAAATATACTGACTTTAACCCAGCATTCTATACAGCATCCAAATTTTTCTTTTCATAAATGAGAATACATTTTCAAATCAAATGTCGTTGTGTTTAAGAAACTTTTGCCTTTCTCTTATAATAATATCAAAATCCCCCAAAGCTACTGACGCCTTGTGAGCCTCCCAGATTCTTGCTATGGAAGTATGGTGTATTATGCTCCTGTGGTCCACCTTGGTGCCTTAGAAACTCCACTCAAATGAGCATAAAATGTAAGAATGAGAAGACTTTGAGTACAAAGAAAATGAGAAAGAGACAACAGAAAACAGGAGATAGCAACACATTTAGAAATTGAAAAGTAGGAAAAATAAACAGAGATGAAAAAAAAATTTTTTAAGTTTATGTATTTCTTTCATGAGAGTCAGAGACACAGAGAATGAAAGACAAGTACCCTAAAAGGGTCTCACACTACGATACGCGTCCCCAACCCTTTCCAGTTCATGAGCACATACCAGAATGTACAGGCTGACTGGGAAATCAAACCTGAAATCTTTCATATGAGTGAGGTATTACCTGAGTAGTGTATAACTGCTGCATCACTGAGCCAACTCCGGAGGTGAAAAATTTGGCAACTAAATACCTACAAAGAAGAATGAGTACTAGGCCAATTCCTCCAGTCACATCCTGAAAAGGCTCTGGAATCAGTGACTCTGGTGCCATGTAAAAAGGAGAGATGGAGGGGCCAGCAGGTGGCGTAGTGGTGAAGGTGCTGGACTCACCCATGGCCGACCATGGTTCCAGAACCTGGACCCAGAAGCTTGAAACATCATCCTGGGTGCATGTGTATGCATGTCCCAAAATCCTGAGAGAATAGAAGAGAAGGGACTGTGATGTGGCCATCTCTTCCAGGGGATGATTTCTCACTTTCCCTCTCTCTAGATTTCTCCGTCTCTCTCCAGTGAATTCACATGCCCTACGGCAAAAACCTTTTTAAAAGGGGGTGGAGGGAGGGGAGGTGGGATTAAAAACAAAATGTGAATGAATGTCAGTGTAAGTGGCATTCAGATTCCCTTTCTCCCTCTCAAGCGGCCAAGCAACCAGCCCTCTCATACTCCATTAAGAGATTTATCCTAGGGCTGGCAAGTGGCATTCAGATTCCCTTTCTCCCTCTCAAGCAGCCAAGCAACCAGCCCTCTCACTCTCCATTAAGAGGTTTATCCTAGGGCTGGCAAGTGACATGGCGGTTAAAGATGCTGGATTCCCACATGGCTGACCGCAGTTTGAGACACAGACCTGGTAGCTTGCTTTCTTATTTTCCCTTTCTCTCTCTGTCTCTCTCTGGTCAAATTTAAAAATATAATAATAATAATAAATGTAATTCAATAATTAATTTTTATTTAAAACTTTAAAAAAGAGGTTTAGTCTATGCAGAAAATCCAAACTCGTTAGGCAGAGGTGGAACATAAGCACTCTGATGTATGCAGAAAAAAATAAGGAAAACTCTATACTTTCTGCCCCCTTCTGCCACTCAATTCAGATACAATTGGCATCCAGACATAGGAAACTCCTCACCCCCACTCTAGGTCCAGTTCCATGGGAGACAAACACTGAAGATTTGTATGCGAAAAGCTTATTGGAAATGCTCTCAAGACCAACACCTGTGGAGGAGGGGAAAATGTACAACCAGACAGAGGAGCAAGGATACAGTGACAATAAAGGACTCAGTCAACCCCACGGGGAGCTCTGGAGATGGGATGACCCTGGAGCTCTGTCGTCTATACTGAAGCAAAGGGCCAGACCTTTGCACTCCCACATCAACCACAGTCATGGGCTGCTCTCTTCAGCTAGAGGCAATTTAAGAAGAGGGACTTAGCTGAGAGCTGTCAATTAGAAATATCCCCAGAAATGGGAGAAATGATTGAGGACTGACCTCAAGGAGAGAGAAGATCTAGAGGTGTAATGTGGGATGAGTAGGCTACCACTGCTGTCCTTGTCAGAGAAACTGACAAATGTCATGTTTCCAGATTTTACTGTCAGTGATTATAGAAGATTGGAACTGGGGATGGCTCCAGGTAGATGTAGAGCAAGAAATTTTACAAAGCTCAGGGAGAAAGTATCAAGGGATTTTAAGAATGTATACTGGGGATTCAGATAAATCTAGGTTTTAATTCTGACTATTACTTCCTAGCTAGGGAATCTTACTCAAATCATTTAATCTCTCTAAATTCAAAACTAAAGAAAAAAACAAATATATATATA
>NW_006160090.1:784477-787502 GCF_000334495.1 Tupaia belangeri chinensis
AGAGGGAAGGAGGGAGGGAAGGAGGCAGGCTTTTAAAGCATTGGAGGAATAAATAGATGAGAAAAAAAAAAAATATATATATGCTTATTTCATCACCTAGCACAGAAGTACTTAAATAAAATCTGGTGGGCAGCAACAAAAACATTTAGGTGCTGTGAGCTGGGATTACCAGTTGGAGGTGAGAGGAACAGGAAGGAAAAGAGGATAGGAATACACTGTGAAACTTTTAAGAAATAATTAGGAGATTTTTGTTTGTTTGTTTTCTTTTCTGTGAAAAGGAGAGTAAATAGACAGGTGCAATGATACCTTCACAGCTTTGACCTCAAACAGTGACGATACCATTCAAGGGTAGGAAGTTTTGTATAATTTTTAAATATTTTAACAAGATCTAGATTTGGTCAAACATCATTCTGGGTATATCTGTGAGGGTGTTTGGGGATGTGATTAATGTTCAAGTCAGCAGATTGAACCCCAGTGGGGTGGGCCTTCTCCAATCAAATGAAGGTCTAAATAGAACAAAAAAGTTGAATCTCCCCCCAAGTCAGACTGAATTCTTCCTGCCTGACTTCCTTGAGCTGGGACATCTCAACATCCTGCCTTTGGACTCAAACTGAAACTGACTTTTTTGGGGTCTTGAGCCTCTTAGCCTTCAGAATGAAACTATATCATTGGCTACCAAAGTTCCAAGAGAGGACAGAATTTCAAGAAGGAACAGATAAGTGGCATACTAAGTGTCCATATAGCTGAATACAAATGAGGGTCAGTAAGAAAACTAAAGGTTGATCACCTTGATTTAAAGATTATCACACATGGGACCAGCAGTTAGTGTAATGGCTATGTCAGTGAACTCCCATGGAGTTGACCGTGGTTCGAGTCCCGGACCCGGTGGCTTAAACGCATACCAGGTGTGTGTGCGTGCGTGCCCAAGATCCCAAGAGGAGAATGGGGAAGAAGGGATTGTGGCGTGGCCATCTCCCCTAGGGGGTGATTTCTCGCTTTCTGTCTCTCTCTGTCTGTCTGGCAAGCACATACACCCTATAGCAAAAACCTCTAAAAAATAAAAAAAATAGATTATGACACATGGGGCCAGCAGGTGGCATGGTGGTTAGGGCACTGGACTCCCATATGGCAACCACGATTTGAGTTTCAGACCTGACGGCTTGCCTCCTCACTTTCCCTCTCTCTTTCTCTCTCTCTGGTGATCACATGTATCCTATTGCAAATTTTTGAAAAGTGATAATAATAAATACAACTAAATAAATAATTCTTTTTTAAAAAAGGTAAAATAAAGTTTTTTTTTTAAATTATCACATAATATATGCATGCTTTGAAAAGCCATATTGTACACCATAAAGATGTACAATTAAGTGTAAATAATAAATTATTGTTTGAAAAATATTTTAGTGGCACAGCAGTAGGTGCGACACTCTGCAAGGCAATCACACAAGCGAAGGTTCAAGTCTGGGACCTCATTGAGCAAGCCAGGAAAGCTTGTGTCCAAGGTCTGGGGCTGGCTAAAGGCTGGAATGGGCTGTGGTCTCAAGAACCTCTTAGGGGTTCTGTCCCTCTTCTTCCTTATTCTCTACCCACCCCTCTTTCTCATTAAAGAAATAAATTCAGCCACTGAAAATTGGTTGTAAAAAGGATGCAATAAAATAGGTCTATTTTCTGGGACTAGTAAGAAGGTCCATACCCAAATGGACTGAATGCTCTGTCTTTATGTGACTTTTTGTCACTTGGTAACTCAAAGTGACACCTACTCAAGGTGGGTGAGTCCACCTTGTTTTTTTTGTTTGTTTGTTTTGGTTTGGTTTGGTTTTGGTTTTGGTTTTGGTTTTGGTTTTGGTTTGAGAGGTTTTTGCTATAGGACGCGTGCACTCGCCAGACAGACAGAGAGAGAGACAGAGAGACAGAAAGCGAGAAATCACCCCCCAGGGGGGATGGCCACAACACAATCCCTTCTCCTCCGTTCTCCTCTTGGGATCTTGGGCACGTACGCACACGCGCCCGGAGTGAGTTTTAAGCCACAGGGTCCAGGACGCGAACCACGGTCGACTACGTGGGAGTCCAGTGACATAGCCATTACACTAACTGCTGGTCCCAGTCCACCTTGTTTTTAAAGGTTTAAAAATCAGTAAACAAATTTATTCATTTTGCACATCCTTCCTAAGCACTGCCAGTCCACTACATTTGTTATGAGTTTAACCAGCTGTGCTTTTTGATCAAAAAGTTTTGATAGAGCAAGGAAAGTGAATCACTGCACTGGAGCTTTTATAAAGTCTCTAATCTCATTGACTATTTTTTTTTCTTTTTTTTTTTTGGAGAAGTTTTTGCTATAGGGCATGTGCGCTCTCCAGACAGACAGAGAGAGACATAGAGACAGAAAGCGAGAAATCACCCCCCGGGGGGATGGTCACACTGCAATCCCTTCTCCTCCATTCTCCTCTCAGGATCTTGGGCACGCACGCACATGCGTCCAGCATGAGTTTTAAGCCACCAGGTGCAGGACACGTGGGATTCCAGCGACATAGCCATTATGCTAACTGCTGGTTCCCCTCATTGACTATTTTTAGACAATATCTCAGATGAAGGTTGAAAAGCCAAAAATCACATTAAAAGTTATCTTTGAAAATGCAAACATAGACAAATACATGAAGAGTAACAGCTGCTGTTAAACTGCCATGTACTACATTTCTTAGAACCTGGGGTTTAGGTCTTACAGGGATGGTCTTGGTTGGTCTTCTATTTCCCATGACTGCTGTAGCAAATTACCATGAATTTAATGCAACAGAATGTTCTCACATTCTGGAGATCAGAAGCATAAGGGCAAAACCAAGGTGTTGGTAGGACCATGGTCCCAGAGCTCTTAAGAAGAATTTGTTTTCTTGTCTTTTCCATCTTCTAAAGATACATCCCTTACCTCAAGGTCCCTTTGTCTATTTTCTCTAACTCTTCTTCCTTCTGCTATCTTTACATGACTTTCTTTTGTATGTCTGGGTCAAATCTCCTTGTTATATGACTATGT
>NW_006160090.1:787529-833110 GCF_000334495.1 Tupaia belangeri chinensis
TTCTTCCCTTAGGTTAACCACATCAAGTCAAGTCTTTTGGTAACCCAAGGACTGCAACAAAGTATCCACCTTAACAATCCATTGACTGGTTGTGCACCCTAATTCCTAAAGTCAAACTTCAAAACTCAAGAACTTGAAATAAAAACCCCCTAAAATCCAAGCCTAAGAATAAAGAGAAAAAAAAATAAAAATAAAACAGGCATTTTGAAGAGAGAACAGGAGATAAGATCTCTTTAAGAAAGATAACCTACAGTTGTGGAAAGACTGTCACTTAGCAGGAGCTGTAAGCCAATCAGATGCTCTGTCAGAAGGCAAAGTAAGAGAAAACCCTGCCTAATTGGATTGGCTACCTTAATGGGCCAGAAGTCAACAAGTCAGAATGAAAAATATACTCAATTCAGCCACCTGAAATTGGTTGTAAAAAGGATGCAATAAAATAGGTCAATTTTCTGGGACTAGTAAGAAGGTCCATACACAAATGGACTGAATGCTCTGTCTTTATGCGACTGTTTGTTACTTTGTGACTGTAGTCTTAACCCATATGAGGTGGATGAGTCCACCTTGTTTATAAAGGTTTAAGAATCAGTAAATGAATTTATTCATTTTGCACATCCTTCCTAACCACTACCAGTCCACTACATTTGTTACAAATTTAACCAGCTGTGCTTGTTCTATCACTGACATAGCTTATCCTTTTCAGTATGTGAATGCTGTCTCCATACATGTTTCATTAAGGTACACCTGGATTTTCCATCTCAGGACAACAGCATACTTCACACAGCCACCATACCACATGCAGTTTTTAATCTTTCTCCAATGGGGTAGTTGCTTTTGTAATGAATTAAATATTTGTCATCCCAATGGGTCCCGTTCACACTTCCACTTTTGACCATCCATAGTACATTAAAATGGTCATGGAAAAAGTGGAAATGAATACCTTAAGAATGGTTTCATCCTGGGGGTCATTCTATTATTCCTGACCTGCCATCCCTAGTTTACTCTTTCAGAAAATATTTACTAAGCACCTACCATGTAGAGTACTCTACATAAGTCCCTACTCCTGCGATTCTTAGAGTAAAATGGAACAGAGGCAGGAAGACATAGCCTCAGATTCCAGATTTTCATCATATCCTGGAGTTGTATCAAGCCCCTGTCATCTGTATGATATTGAGTTAGTGTTCCTCCCAAATTGCTGTCCATCAAGAACTTCAGAATGTTAGCTTACTTGGAAATAGGGTCTTTGTAAATGGAAGAGTTAAGACTATCAAGATGAATAGACAATCCTAGATTCAGGGTTGTCTTTAAATCCAATGATCTAGAGAGTCTCTCTCTAAAATAGGAGCATAGCTCTTGATCCATGCCTTCAAGTAAACATACTAGAGTGTCTTCAAAAGTTCATGGAAAATGAATATTTTTCAAAACTACATAAGAATTTTAAACAGTTTTGCACCAAAATAAACTTACTTCAATTCCATTTTCCATGAACTTTTTAAATGTCTCCTTGCATTTCCAGAATATGTTTCTAGTTTTCCATTAAGGTTTTTTTTTATAAGTTGACAGTTTGTTTCTATTTGAGTGGTGTTATTCATATAAGCCTTTCCTTTGTCTTTCATTTTCTTCCCTAGCTGCTATGGTATGAATGTGTTCCCTCCATATTCATGTGTTTAAATTTGGCTGTGACAGGATTAAGGGAGTGGAAACTTAATCTAACTATGGTGTTGAGAGACAAGGCCTTTAGGAAATAATTAGGTATCAAGGTGGGGCCCCATGAATTTATGAAAAGATGTGTACACCAAGAAGTGATCTGCTCTTTCTCTGTCTCACCATGTGATCCTCTGTGTCATCTGAGGATTCTGCAGAGTCCCCGTAAGCAGGAAGACTCTCACTAAATTTGCCACTTTGACCTTGCACTTCCAAAACTGTGAAATAAAGAAAATCTATTTTAAAAAATTACCCAGACTCATGTTTTTCTATTATTAGCAAGAAAATGTAATAAAACACTAACTGACATGTTGGTGGCATGCCCACATAGCTGTCTTCTTATAAGACCAACATTCCTCTTTGACCACTAGGTTTTTAGGTCTGTGAAACCTAAAGACTGTATTGACAGAAAACTATGACTGAAACTGATTGACTAAAAGACATAGAAACACAGTAAATGGATGTGAATACCAGATATAGTGTGTGTAAAAGAGTAGAGTCTGAGGAAGGACATTTAGAAGAAAAATAGAAAGGCAAAGCATTCATGGGACAAAGAAATGTGGTAATATCCGTTGAAGATAATTTGATAGTTTTATCAACTGGACTAAGTAGAAATGTTCACATGCTGAAATATTCACTTTGTAAGCTAAATAATGTGATTGAATGTATGAAAGAAAATGCAATTTTGAAAATATTTTTTAAAATAAAATAAATAATTTTTTAAAAAAAGAAAAAACTACTATTGGGTTATCGGAGAAGTCATGGTGCATTTTTGCACAGAAAAACATAGGAAACATACATCAACTGGATATTTCTACTGAATTGATTGAACAGCTGATATGGGCATTGCACAGAAAAACATAGGAAACATACATAAACCAGATATTTCTACTGAATTGATTGAACAGCTACTTAAACCTGAGTGTGTGTCTTGACATCAGTTTAATTCAGTACCTTTCAGTTCCACATAAAATGTGGCCTTGGCCAACTAGCCAGATTCAGATACTAAAGGTGAAAAAAATGCTGTTGACCCATTACAGGCTGGTCCATAGACTAACTCAGGGCTAAGCCAATTTTTTATCTATTGGTCAGGCCACAGGAACATCTGGATATGTAACTGAGAAAGACAGCAGGCAAGAAAATGCCAACACTGGGAAATAAATAGAGGCTGAGGAAAGAGACACCTTAACTGCACTTGAAGACAGATGTGCAATCTGGTCTTCTACATTACTAGATCTGAAATCCTGCTAGCCAAGGGAAGGTGAGAGGAACTCCATTCTGCATATATATAGTACAAAGAACCAAGCTAAGTGTCACTGACATGCCATTGAGGGCATATAACTAAAGAGAATATGTAAGGCTTATAGAAAGAAGATCAATTTGGGCCAGTTCTATGGCATGTTAAATGGGAGAGCCAGATCTCACATCTGACCTCACAGTTTTGGTCTTGGCCCCAGTGGCTTAAAAAGTGGCTTTTTTTTTTTTTAGAAAGTTCCATAATTTTGTATGTATTTCAGAATAGCTAAAATAGAGAATTTTGAATTATTACATGTGGGAGGCTGCGCACCAGCGAACATCACAGGTTTCTCAGAAAGCAAACAATTACACAATGCCAAAGGCCACAATTGGTTCCCTTCAAAAACCTGACCTTCAAAATCATACTCTGATTGGCCACTAGAATCCCTCAGATTTGCATATCCAGCACCTCATGAGTGGTCCAAAAGCAACCAGTCATAACCCACCTTTTACAACCAATCATAACCCATCTTTTACAACCAATCACGGCCCACCAGCATGTATATAACCACAATGCCTGGCCCACAATCGCCAGACGACCTGGAAGACCCTGAAGAGAGATAACACCGTGTTGTCTCCGGACGACCCTGAGGGGTTGTGATACCGTGTTGTCTCCGTGCTGCTCACAATAGACGACGCGATGCGTCATCTCCGTGCTGTACCGTGCTGCCCACAAAAAACAAATGACCCTGAAGACACTGTGTCATGTCCGTGCTGTAACACTACACTGCTTGTCCCGGCTCTCACTCCTTCCCTCAGGAAACCTGTTCGACTGTTTCCCCAGGTCGGGACAATTACACAAAGTAATGATAAATTCTTGAACTGATAGATATGCTAATTACTCTCATTTGATCACTACATTTTATTCATGTATGGAAAAATCTGAATGTGCCCCATCACTATGTGTAATTAATATGTGTCAACAAAAAGGTCAGTATGTCAAAGAGATATTTGTATTTCCACATTTATTGCAATTCTATTTACAGTAGCCAATATGCGAAAATAATCAAAATGTCCATAGATAGGTAAGTGAATAAATAAAATGTGGTATTTATAAAAAAAAGAAAAAAGAAAGAAGAAAGCACACTAAGTGCATGCGTGTGCATGTCCAGTGTCCCAGTAGGATGCAGAGATGGAGGAGAAAAGATTGCAGCATGACCAAATCCCGTTGGGCAGCACTTGCTCTCTCTCACTTACTCTTTCTCCAGCAAGTGCAAGCACCCTATGGCAGTTAAAAATTTTTAAAAGGAAGTAAAAGGTCAACTTAATCCATACAGGAAGGTGCTTGCAAGGATATAGTAAGAGTAGGTGCAGTACAGACAGGAAATCAACAACATGCATGTCTGAGGAAGGAGGAGTCAAGACAAATTAATTCCAACAGTGTGCTTCAAATTCTCTGGAGTCTGACAATGCAAACAGAATCTGGGAAGACGATGAGAACTCTAGCATTTACAGAGCACACACTCACCATCAGGCACTATGCTGAGAGCTGTGGATAAACTATTAGTTCAGTGATCCATTTTACAGTTGAGGCTCAGAGAGGTTAAAGGACTTGCCCATATAAATGGAGCTAATAAAGAAATTCAAAGCTAATCTGTCTAGATTCAGAGCCCATGTTCTCTCACTTCCTCAATGATTCTCGAAGTGTGGACGGAGATCACACACATCCAAATCACCTGAGAAGCTTGTTAAAAACAAGAGCCCAGAACTGTGGAATCAGGTTCTCCTTAAGAGATTCTATATATACAAAGTTCTTGAACCACTGTACCCTCAGTGCTTCCGCTCTGAGGGGGGTCCTGTCCTCTGGGAAAAGTATAGAGGATCTTGCCTTCCAGGATGGCTCTAGTCCCAGGAGGAGCTCAATGTACTCATAGAGTAAACTCTTAGAAGTGAGCTAAGTCCAGGCATTAGAACTAAAGAGACCACAATGTAGGAAGGGGGCAGTGATTCATCACATTGCCCAAAGTTGGAACAATAAGGATGACATCCTCATGCTAAGTCCCCCAACCCAAGTACCTCTGTCTCAGGTTGAACGATGGTGCCAGGTTCTGCTTTGGGCTGAGCCTACAAATGGGGTGAGGTGCTAAAGATTCATGGAGGTAGAAAGCAAGAATCTGGCTGATTTCTTTTTTCTTTTAATAATTATTTTATTTAACTTTATTTATTTACTTAGTTATTTTAATTTTACCATAGAGGAACAGAGCAAGAGAGAGATAGAAAGCAAGAAAGCAAGCCACCAAGTCTGGGACTCACACCGTGGCCAGCCATGTGGGAATCCAGTACCCTTAATCACCACACCACCTGCCAGCCCCTAGGCTGATTCTTAAACTCAGTCCTCCAGCCTTATGCATTGACAGGCTTAGGAACCAACCAAGTGGCCAAGGCCACGTGGTCAGAATGGTGACAGCAATCAGGAGGCCAACTGTAGCATAAGACAAAAAAAAATCACTGATATTGAGGGCCAGTTCTTTTTTTCTTTCTTTATATGAACTTTTCTGTGTTTCGTAACTATCTCTTCCTCCAATTTTCAGCTTCTTTGTCTATAATCACAACCAAGCTGACATTTACTAAGAACGTCCAGTAGGAGGCCAGGCCCTGTTCTAAGACTTTTAAACTTATTTGTGGTGTAAGCCTCTAACCACTTGATGAGATAGATATAATTTCTATCCCCATTTTTACAGATGAGAAAACTAAAGCCCCTGGAGATTAAACAACTTACCCAGGGTCACACAGTTGGCACATTGCAAAGCTGAAGTTCCAGTCTAGAAAATGGTCTGCAGAGGTGACACTCAGTCATGATTCTGCATTTCCACTTTGACAATACCATCCACACTCTTAATACTTGTTAAATGCCATCTTGTAACTCGCATGAGGATGCAAACACTGCCCTGACTGTGTGTGTCTGACCAGCTGTGATAAGAGAGACAGGGAGACCTCACTAAATTTGATCCAGTCACATCAGATTCTGCTGTGACAACAAAAATGGACGTAATCCCAGACTATAAACCAGACAGTCAGAGAGGCCAAATCCCAGCCGATGCGTGCAATTGTATTTTATTGGCCATGATTCCAGAAAGCATTATGAAAATTCCTAGAATCCTGAGTTGGAATGAGAAAAAAAAAAAAACAAACAAACAACAAGCAAACAAAACCTATCATGGACACAGAGATAAAATCAATAGGAAGGTAGATCTTCCAAGAGTTCCTGGATACGAAAAAAGACATCAGCAGCGGGACATGGAGGTTTGTCTTCAGTGGCTGGAGTATCTACAACTGACCAACAAGGTAAATCAAATCTGCTGCCAATACATTCTTTTGCTGTCCAGATAAAACGGCAGACTAAGCTGGTGAACTTTCACCCTTCACCCGCGCTCTTCAAGCCAAAGTACAGATTAAAAAAAATCAATAACCCCAATCGATGGGAAAATATTTTTAGTCTCTAACTGAACGATATGTTTTGACAAGGCCAAAGAGGAGCACAAAAGAATGGCAAAAGATAAAAGACAGAAAATTAGGAATTTGCTTTATTGGGTGAGGTGGAATCACCAATCCCTTTCCTTTTCCCTTGCTGACATTCTTCTAAATTATCTCGCGGCAAGGAAATAAAGTGTAAGGCGATGAATTTATAAAATGGCATGACTCACCGCCAAGCACCTTAAAACCTATTATTGCTACCATTTTCTGTTGCCATTTCCAAGAAAGCAATCTAGAGAAATGCTCATGTTCAGAAAAGTGAGAGGAAAGAGTATTTCCCCAAAGTGGAGAGAACAAGGCAACAATGGAGTCTCCCGCCTCCCTCACTCCAACGTGGAGATCACATCCAATACTCAATATGTCAGAAAGTGTTTAAAATCCACCCAAATTGGCTCCATTTTTCCCTCGAAATAACCATTGTTTTTCATAACCCAATACCCTTGAGGTTCTTTCATAACTGAGCAAATTAAACACATAATATCACATTGTCTTCTGGCCCCTTAAGCAGTAATTTATTTTTGTACATAAACCCAAGCCTGCTATATTTTCAAAAATTATTTCACATTTTTTCCCTATATTGAATCAAAGTGATAAAGAAACATAAGACCCTGAGTAAAATAAACAAAAATTACCCAGCAATTTTGTTTGCTTTTTTTGTGTGTGTGTGCAGGAAATCTTGAACATGGAGAATAGGCTTACCAATCGATTAACATTTTCAATCATTCATAGCAGTAACAACAATTGGTAAATAGATTTATGTGATTCGAAAATCTATATAAATCCAACAGATGATAGTTGGAATAGTAGCAACCTATTTTACTTATTAATTCATTTCTTTCCTCTCTTTCTCTCTTCCTATCAATTTCAAGTGTGACTATAATCACTATCGTTTTATCACAATTCCTTATTCTTCCCTCTATGTAAAGTTTAAAAAGACATTTCTTATATGAATGCATATCCAGACTGATGGCTGTATCTATGCAATAGCAGCCAATTAAACTGACAAAAATTAGTCGATTTAGTAGAATGATCACCAAACCAATAGTATGGCACCATATATTTGGGCAGTCAAAACATCCCTTCAATAGCTATTTGATTGGGCAATTTTTTACGCTATAATTTGCTTTGCTGTGAAGAGCAACATACTCTATAATGATGATCATTTTGGCAGGGTAGAGAGAATCGGACACCATTGTCCCTCACATCCCATCCTCAAGTTCCTGTGACCAACCTTGTACCCTTGGGTTCTACCACTCAAGCGGTAGAAACCTTCACTCACTATTGACTGCTATCCTTCACTTCCCAGACTCCTGGCATATTTTGACCTAATCACACTTTTGTAATAACGACATGCTTTCATAGTAAGGATGTAACAAAAGTTTGTTATTATAAATGATACAACACTTGTTTTTCTTTCCTGAGTACTTAGTGTATGCTAAGCTCTTCGTGCTTAGCATTTTAACAAACCTGATCTCTTTTATTCTCAGAACAAACCTACAACATAGTGTGATTCCCAAGTGATAGAAGAAAAATAAAGCTTTAGACAGATGAAATCATTCCCGAAGGCTACCAGCTAGCTGGTAGAGCCAGGGTACAAAGCCACTTCTATCTGATTCTGATTCTGTTTGTTTCTTCCACTGATGATGCTACCATGGAAATGGAATAGAGCTGATCAGCGTCACTATGTGTAGAAGTTAGACTGACCAGACAATTACAATTGGTTGAGTTTTTCATTCACAAACTATTCTGCCATATTCACGTAGGCAGGAAAGGCACTTTTAATTTGTCAGGCTGTTAATAATAAGACATTTGTGAAACATCTCTACCTCTCGGGTATTTACATGGTCACAGTTCATTAATAAAATGTTTTGGGTTTGTGTTTTTTTTTGAGAGGTTTTTGCTATAGGGTGTGTGCGCTCGCCAGATAGACAGAGAGAGACAGAGAGACAGAAAGCAAGAAATCACCCCCCAGGGGGGATGATCACAATGCAATCTCTTCTCCTCCATTCTCCTCTCGGGATCTTGGGCACGCACACACATGCGCCTGGCATGAGTTTTAAGCCACTGGGTCCGAGACACGAACCGCGGTCGACTACGTGGGAGTCCAGTGACATAGCCATTACGCTAACTGCTGGTTCCCCATTAATAAAGTTTTAACATATCCCTTTGTTAAGGAATCCTTGCACTTATGTGTGAAAACCAGTGCATTCTAGGCACATGAGTGCAATGTAAGGACAACCTGGGTGTCTTGCACTACGTATGTGAAGAAAAAAACAAGAAAGTAATAAATATCACTCACAAAGATTCATTTCACTAGAATTTTCCAGGATCATTTTACAATACCAAATTGTTACATTTCATACATTTCCCCAAAATGACTGTCAATAAGACGTCATGCCCTTGCGTTGTCCTTTTGTTCATTCTTTTTTCAAAGTGCCCAGAGGACTTTGGACATGTGTTCCCTCTTTTTCAAATTCTCTGGGAGTTCTCACCATAGCTGGAACATTAGTCATTAAAATGAGTCAGTAATTATGATATTGAAATAGTTCAACATGTAGAGAAGTATGATGCTGCTTGAATTAACTAATGAAAACATATCAAGTCATTACCAAAAGATTTGTCACAAAAATTTATTATTTTACAGTTGGGAAATTACCAATGATAAGAAAAACCAGAATGACCCTTTACAATTCTGACTAAATTATCTATGATTCAATGATTGGCAGGTAAAACTGGGTATATATGTAAATCCCAAAATGTTTTCTGAGTAGGGAGACATGATAGATTCAGTGATTCACTAGTCATAACAATTTCCAAAACATTCCCAACAGAGGTTGAACATTTCTTTGCAAAATTGATATGTAAATCCCAAAATGTTTTCTGAGTAGGGAGACATGATAGATTCAGTGATTCACTAGTCATAACAATTCCCAACAGAGGTTGAACATTTCTTTGTAAAATTGATTTCATTAGCTAAATCCAGTTTTGCCTCTCTAGTTGAATCCTAAGTTCCTAAAAGGTAAAGACTGATACTAGGAAGCAAATGGTCCAAGCCTAACCTCTAGTCCATTTTTCTTCAGTTTTTCTATTTTATTTAAATTTATTTATTATTGTTATTATTATTTTAATTTGACCAGAGAAAGACAGAGAGAGAGAAAGTGAGAACGCAGGCTGCAATGTCCGAGATTTGAACGGCAGTTGGCCATATGGGAATCCAGCACTTAACCCCCACACCACTTGCCAGCCCCTAGTCTATTTTTCTTAAACTGTCAATGCTTCTCAGAAGACTGGAATAAAATCCCTATTTGTTGCCATGGCCTGAGGGCTTTAGGAGTAACGTGGCCACTGCCTGGAGCTTACTGCCCACAGGCCTTTTCTGGCCAGCAATTATTCATTATTTGGGTCTCCACTCAAACATCATCTTTCCATAGTGACCCTCTGCTCCACCACCCCTTACTCTTTACCCTTTTGTTTTTGATTTGTGTAGCACTCTCCGTTATCAGAAGTTGTCCCACTGAGACTACATGTTCTAGGTCTGCCATTGTATGCCCACAGCCTGATTCACAGTCTGACAAATGGGAAGTGTTCAATATTTGTTGAATACATCGATTTCCAGTATAATATAGGACAACTTGGGATGACTTTGATTTTGCATTAAGTCAAATAGGCATTTGGAAAATACCAACTTTATTCCTCACACATAAGCAATAAGATGACTCTTCAAAACTGACTGCCAAATTCTTCCTTCCATGCATTACCAGACCACATCATCTTGGCAGGGCAGATCCTGTGCTAACCTGGGTGAGGCTGCTCCATACCTCCTCTTCACCTTTACATACATTCCTTCTGCCTGGAATCCTTTCCACCTCTCCACCTGATAGCTTCTACTCAGCTTTCAATCTTGTCTAAGGCATCCCCTCCTTACAGAATGCACGTGTGAATGACATCCAACCTAGCCCCTATTTGCCTCGATGGCTTTATTTTCTGTTAGCCATCTCTCATGATTTGTTCTCTGGCAACACTGGGATTTTCACCAGACTCTATTACAAGTCTATAACAAGGATTTAAGTCCTCTACACTAATCTTCTTTAGAACTCCTATCCATGCTTTAAAACCTTCTGTGGTGTCACTGCCTCCATAAAGCCCTCTATGAGTCATTACCAATCCAGAGAAATAGTCCCTCTTTCCTCTGAGCAATATCTCTACCGTGAACACATTTATTTTTGCACTCTTCACACTTTTAAAATTGCTTATTTCCAAGTATAAGAGTTTATCTTTCCCACTAGACCAGTGTTTTTCCATCAGATGGTTTTACCTCTTAGAAAACATTTCACACTGTCTAGAGACATTCTGGGTTGCTCTAGCTGAGGGATACACGGGTAGTGCTACCTGGCATCTAGTGAGCAGAAACCAAGGGTGCTGGCCACAACAACAACAAAAAAATCATCTTGGTCCAAAATGTCATTAGTGCTGAGGTTGAGAAACCCTGACAAACTTGGAAATGGGTTCTTTTTCTTTCTTGGTTTGCCTCATTACAAACCCTGAAAAGCTACAAGGTGCAGACTACTGCCCAACTCCTAGCTTCAAAGGTGTCCTATAAGATGGCTGTGCTCAGCCTGAGACCATATGGTTCTAGGAATGGCTGGGCCATAGCAAAGATCTAAAGAGGCAACTTCCCAATACTAATCTGTCCAAAGCTCCTCATGGAGGAAAAGCCCACTTCACTTAGAGGGTCATATGGCTGTCAGTGGTTAGCTACTGAGTTGTTATGTTGTTTTTTTTTTTTAACTTTGCCAGAGAACGTGTACACTTGCTTTAGTTAGAGAGACAGAGAGTGAGGAAGAGAAGGGAGAGGAAGAAGGAGTAGAACAAACAACATGCTCTGGAAGGGAGCCTCGAGACGAGACGAGACGAGAAGAGAAGAGAAGAGAAGAGAAGAGAAATGAAAAAGCACTCCCTACAGGCTATGGTCATGCCACAATCCTTCCTTCTCCATTTATTCCTCTTTTTAGGATTTGGGGCATGCACACACATGAACCTGATATGTTTGTCAAGCCACCAGGCCCAGCAGTCAGTCATGCAGGATCCAGTTGTCTTGTTATTTAGCACCCGGCGTGAGTTTTAAGCCACCGGGTCCGGGACACGAACTGCGGTCGACTACGTGGGAGTCCAGCGACATAGCCATTATGCTAACTGCTGGTTCCCCATTAATAAAGTTTTAACATATCCCTTTGTTAAGGAATCCTTGCACTTATGGGTGAAAACCAGTGCATTCTAGGCACATGAGTGCAATGTAAGGACAACCTGGGTGTCTTGCACTACGTATGTGAAGAAAAAAACAAGAAAGTAATAAATATCACTCACAAAGATTCATTTCACTAGAATTTTCCAGGATCATTTTACAATACCAAATTGTTACATTTCATACATTTCCCCAAAATGACTGTCAATAAGACGTCATGCCCTTGCGTTGTCCTTTTGTTCATTCTTTTTTCAAAGTGCCCAGAGGACTTTGGACATGTGTTCCCTCTTTTTCAAATTCTCTGGGAGTTCTCACCATAGCTGGAACATTAGTCATTAAAATGAGTCAGTAATTATGATATTGAAATAGTTCAACATGTAGAGAAGTATGATGCTGCTTGAATTAACTAATGAAAACATATCAAGTCATTACCAAAAGATTTGTCACAAAAATTTATTATTTTACAGTTGGGAAATTACCAATGATAAGAAAAACCAGAATGACCCTTTACAATTCTGACTAAATTATCTATGATTCAATGATTGGCAGGTAAAACTGGGTATATATGTAAATCCCAAAATGTTTTCTGAGTAGGGAGACATGATAGATTCAGTGATTCACTAGTCATAACAATTCCCAACAGAGGTTGAACATTTCTTTGTAAAATTGATTTCATTAGCTAAATCCAGTTTTGCCTGTCTAGTTGAATCCTAAGTTCCTAAAAGGTAAAGACTGATACTAGGAAGCAAATGGTCCAAGCCTAACCTCTAGTCCATTTTTCTTCAGTTTTTCTATTTTATTTAAATTTATTTATTATTGTTATTATTATTTTAATTTGACCAGAGAAAGACAGAGAGAGAGAAAGTGAGAACGCAGGCTGCAATGTCCGAGATTTGAATGGCAGTCGGCCATGTGGGAGTCCAGCATTTAACCCCCACACCACTTGCCAGCCCCTAGTCTATTTTTCTTAAACTGTCAATGCTTCTCAGAAGACTGGAATAAAATCCCTATTTGTTGCCATGGCCTGAGGGCTTTAGGAGTAACGTGGCCACTGCCTGGAGCTTACTGCCCACAGGCCTTTTCTGGCCAGCAATTATTCATTATTTGGGTCTCCACTCAAACATCATCTTTCCATAGTGACCCTCTGCTCCACCACCCCTTACTCTTTACCCTTTTGTTTTTGATTTGTGTAGCACTCTCCGTTATCAGAAGTTGTCCCACTGAGACTACATGTTCTAGGTCTGCCATTGTATGCCCACAGCCTGATTCACAGTCTGACAAATGGGAAGTGTTCAATATTTGTTGAATACATCGATTTCCAGTATAATATAGGACAACTTGGGCTGACTTTGATTTTGCATTAAGTCAAATAGGCATTTGGAAAATACCAACTTTATTCCTCACACATAAGCAATAAGATGACTCTTCAAAACTGACTGCCAAATTCTTCCTTCCATGCATTACCAGACCACATCATCTTGGCAGGGCAGATCCTGTGCTAACCTGGGTGAGGCTGCTCCATACCTCCTCTGCACCTTTACATACATTCCTTCTGCCTGGAATCCTTTCCACCTCTCCACCTGATAGCTTCTACTCAGCTTTCAATCTTGTCTAAGGCATCCCCTCCTTACAGAATGCACGTGTGAATGACATCCAACCTAGCCCCTATTTGCCTCGATGGCTTTATTTTCTGTTAGCCATCTCTCATGATTTGTTCTCTGGCAACACTGGGATTTTCACCAGACTCTATTACAAGTCTATAACAAGGATTTAAGTCCTCTACACTAATCTTCATTAGAACTCCTATCCATGCTTTAAAACCTTCTGCGGTGTCACTGCCTCCATAAAGCCCTCTATGAGTCATTACCAATCCAGAGAAATAGTCCCTCTTTCCTCTGAGCAATATCTCTACCGTGAACACATTTATTTTTGCACTCTTCACACTTTTAAAATTGCTTATTTCCAAGTATAAGAGTTTATCTTTCCCACTAGACCAGTGTTTTTCCATCAGATGGTTTTACCTCTTAGAAAACATTTCACACTGTCTAAGAGACATTCTGTGTTGCTCTAGCTGAGGGATACATGGGTAGTGCTACCTGGCATCTAGTGAGCAGAAACCAAGGGTGCTGGCCACAACAACAACAAAAAAACCATCTTGGTCCAAAATGTCATTAGTGCTGAGGTTGAGAAACCCTGACAAACTTGGAAATGGGTTCTTTTTCTTTCTTGGTTTGCCTCATTACAAACCCTGAAAAGCTACAAGGTGCAGACTACTGCCCAACTCCTAGCTTCAAAGGTGTCCTATAAGATGGCTGTGCTCAGCCTGAGACCATATGGTTCTAGGAATGGCTGGGCCATAGCAAAGATCTAAAGAGGCAACTTCCCAATACTAATCTGTCCAAAGCTCCTCATGGAGGAAAAGCCCACTTCACTTAGAGGGTCATATGGCTGTCAGTGGTTAGCTACTGAGTTGTTATGTTGTTTTTTTTTTTTAACTTTGCCAGAGAACGTGTACACTTGCTTTAGTTAGAGAGACAGAGAGTGAGGAAGAGAAGGGAGAGGAAGAAGAGAAGAGATGAGACGAGAGGAACGAGACGAGACGAGACGAGAAGAGAAGAGAAAAGAAGAGAAGAGAAATGAAAAAGCACTCCCTACAGGCTATGGTCATGCCACAATCCTTCCTTCTCCATTTATTCCTCTTTTTAGGATTTGGGGCATGCACACACATGAACCTGATATGTTTGTCAAGCCACCAGGCCCAGCAGTCAGTCATGCAGGATCCAGTTGTCTTGTTATTTAGACTGTGCTTACCCTCTATGTATATACAAGTCCCCATACTCTAGGGAATATACCCGATGCTTACTAATCCTTGCCTCAGGGACTTTAGCAAAAATCCCAAAATACAGGACCACAATGGCTCTTTCCTTCTGTGGCAAAATCCTGAACTCATCAAAGTGATAATGCAGTAAACTTTAAGGGTAATCCAAGATGAGAAAGAGAGATAATGCTGGGAGGGATGAACAGAAGCTCAACCCTGTGGGAGAGCATTCCTGAAAGGTAGCAAGATTTCAGTTTTCTTGAAGGTGCACATGAAGATGTGAAACCACAAAGATGAATACCCCAAATGTGGCAGGGAATCAGAGAGCCCTCTGACTTTAAGGCTAGCCCACAGAAGGTCTCAGTAGAAATGAGCATTGGCTAGATGAAAAAGACCCTAGTCTAGTTTCCTATGTACTCAGCAGCCCTCTGGGTTACTCAAAGAGGGAAGAAACTCTGGTAATGATTGGGCATAAATTTCCCAGTAGCCCATTAGAATGGAGGTTCTGAGTATGATTTTATTTTAGTTAAGGAAAATTATGAGTTAACATTTTCTTTCCCACCTGAAAGTATGAACTGAAACACCTACCTGCTGCAAAGGCCTTCACAAATCAATGTGGTCTGACTTGGGAATGCCTTCAGCCTTCTCTTTTATCTTTGCAAAGGAGAAAACTAGCTGGGGTAGGGTACTGCAGCCTGTTTTTTTCCATATGGAAAAGGAGGTTTTACAGGTGCACACAGGTTGCCACAAGCCTAAGATTCAGAAAACCTGGGTTTGAATCCTGGAGCTATGTGGCCTTGGGCAACTGACTAAATCTCTCTGAGCCCCAAATTAATAAGATGCAAATAACATCACCTCACAGGGTTGTGAAAATGAAAGAAGGTCATGTGTATAAAAAGGCTATGGTGAACTGAGAAGTTCCAACATTAACACTTTATTCCTACAAAGTGGAGAAAATATCCAAAAAAAAATAGTTTCAACTTTATTCTCTAGTTCTGGTTATACAACCAGTTCAGAGAAAATCATTGAGTTTTCTATTTATCAATGTACATACTCAATATAATGCAGGGGATAAAAGTCCCTTCTAGTCATCCCTATAGTTCTTATAGTAATGAAGGGGGGAAAACCACCTCCAAACTATATCTCCATATTTCTTTTTAAAGGCTTTTGCCATAGAGCACATGCACACCAAAGAGGAGAGCGACAGAGCAAGACAGTGAGAGGGAAAGTGAAAAAAAAATCACTGCCCAGGAGGGATGACACACTGTAATCCCTTCTCCTCCATTCCTTCCTGGGTATTTAGGGCATGCAACAATATATAACTGGCATGAGGGGATAAAAGTCCCTTCTAGTCATCCCTATAGTTCTTATAGTAATGAAGGGGGAAAACCACCTCCAAACTATATCTCCATATTTCTTTTTAAAGGCTTTTGCCATAGAGCACATTCACACCAAAGAGGAGAGCGACAGAGCAAGACAGTGAGAGGGAAAGTGAAAAAAAATCACTGCCCAGGAGGGATGACACACTGTAATCCCTTCTCCTCCATTCCTTCCTGGGTATTTAGGGCATGCAACAATACATAACTGGCATGATTTTTAAGCCACCAGGTCTGGGACTCAAACCACAATCAGCCATTGTGATTGGGACTCCAAGACCTTACCCACCATGCCCTGTTGGTCCCCTATCATTACTTCTTATGTCCCACATTATGTAATATAGGTCAGAAGCTGGGACATACAAATCCCAAGTTTCCGTGAATTAACATTACAGAAGCTCATTTTTTGATCATGTAATATCCGACGCAGGCCCAGATTGGAGAAATGTGAGATAAATGGATGTTGTGCTCTGTTCACTCATCCAGGGGTCTAGTCATCAATGGGTCTGACATCTCTAGCATTTGGCTTCCAAGTTCAGTATGGGTATTGGCATCTAATTAGCATATAGTAGGAAACAGAAGGTAGAGAAGACACATACTCAAGTCTTAAACACCTGAACCTGGAAGTAACATATATATCACTTCTACTTACATCCTGTAGATAAAAACTAGTCATATGTCCCCACCTATGTGTAGGGAGCTAGAGTGGGATGTGCAGTCCTGATTTCCCAAGCACTTCATAGGAACAATTTTATATTATAAATGGTACTCAGAAGAGCAAGAAATTTTGGTCAAGAACTAACCATCTTGGATGCAGGCTAAAATATGATCTATGAACTCAACACTTCAGATTCTTCTTGATATTCTCCAAATATATCAGTCCCCAATCATTTTCCCACTCTTGTATCTCTGAGTTTACTGTTCCATCTATATAGAATGTCCTTTCCTCCCTGAATTGTCAATGCAAATCATTCAAACACAGCTCAGCTGTCACCGCCTCTATGAAATTTCTGCATTCCATTATACAAGAAATTATCTACCACCCACCCTACTGCCAAGCTTCATGTTCTCTTATACCATCCATTAGGGCACTGGTGCTCTACTTGGCATTTAGTTTCTATTTATCCAAACCAATCCCATTACTATAGATTACAACCTCTTGGACGCTCATATCTCATTCATGTGTATCCTTTTCGGTATCCAGTATTATGTCTGGCACGTGTAGCATAAGCATTTTGAATGAGTGTGGTCTATTTTATTCTAACAAGAATATCCATGTAGCTAAAGACAACCACAAGGCCACCAGACAATCAGAACCACGGGCAGCAGCCTGCACAGGCAGAAGGAAGGAGCCATCCTCAGAGCACAAACTCAGCATGCTGGCCAGGAACCTAAAATTTGTTTTGTTTGGGGACCAGCAGTTGGAGTAATGGCTATGTCACTGGACTCCCATGTATGGGACCACAGTTCGAGTCCCAGACCCCGTGGCTTAAACTCACGTTGGGCGTGTGTGTGTGCATGCATGCCCAAGATCCCAAGAGGAGAATGGAGAAGAAGGGATTGCAGCGTGGCCATCCCAGTGTGACCATCCCCCTGGGAGGTGATTTCTTGCTTTCTGTCTCTCTGTCTCTCTCTTCCTGGTGAGTACACACACCCTATAGCAAAAACCTTTCAAAAAAATTGTTTTGTTTGTTCAGAAAAGCCATTTTTAAAGCCCTGATTTGCCATAGTTTTAGCATATAAGGAAATTCTCAAACTCAACAGAAAGTCACATAAATAAGTCATGGTATATCCCCATGATGGAATACTGCACTATCCCTAAGAAGAGGATGTACTTACACTTCAAAGAACTAGGGAATAAAAGAACAAAGTACTCCCAAACTTAGTAAAGGGAAGAAACAATAAATATCAGAGTAGAAATCAATGAAATAGATGATATAGAAACAATAGGGGGAAATCAAAAATACTAAGATTTTTTTTTTCACATGACTGACAAAATTGACAAATCTTTAATTAATCCAACTAGAAAATAAGGGAAAAGCCTCAAATAACAAAACCCAGAATTCAGGCAAAAGGCAATACAACTGATGTTACACAGATACAAAGCATCATAAGAGACTACTATGATAATTATCGACTTATTGGGAAAGTCATGAGCATTTTTGCATAAAAAAATTGTCATGACTTTTCAAACAACCCAATATATACCAACAAATTGGATAACCTACACAAAACGAACAAATTTCTAGAAACATACAATCTAGCAAGATTGAATCACAATTAACTAAAAGAAATCTAAATAGACCTAAAACTAATAAAGATAGTGAACAAAAAACTCCTAACAAAGAAAAACTCAGCATCATTTGGCTTCACTGGAAAATTCTATGAAACGTTTAAAGCTATATGAACACCAATTGTTCATACACTTTTTTAAAATAAAAAATCAAACAGGAAGGAACATTTTCTAATGTATTTCATGAGGCCAGTGTTATCCTGATTCCAAAATGAGATAGAGATACTACAAGAACCTACATACAAATATCCCTCATGAATGTTGATACAAAAATCCTCAACGAGATATTAGCAAACAGAATTCAACAACACATTCAAAGAATCATACGAGATGACCAAGTGGGATTTATTCCTGGAATACAAGGATAGTTCAACATATGAAAATCAATTGTAATACACCACCATAGCAGGACAAAGGATTGAAACCAAATGATTATCTCAATCTATGTAGAAAAAGTATCCAATAAAATTCAATGTCTTTACATGTAAAAATGCTGAACAAACTACGAATGGAAATAAATTTTCTGAACATAACCAAGGCCATATATGAAAACTCACAGCTCACCTAATAAAAACTGAAAGCTTTTCCTCTAAGATCGAGAACAAAGGACCAACAGTTAGTGTAATGGCTATGTCACTGGACTCCCATGTAGTCGATCACAGTTCAAGTCCCAGACCCAGTGGCTTAAACTCACACTGGGCACATGTGCATGTGTGCCCGAGGTCCTGAGAGGAGAATGGAGGAGAAGGGATTGCAGTGTGGCCATCCCCCCTAGGGGGTGATTTCTTGCTTTCTATCTCTCTGTCTCTCTCTGTCTCTCTGGTGAGCGCACGCGCCCGATAGCAAAAACATCTCCAAAAAAAAAAAAAAAAAGAACAAGACAACACTGCCATCTTCTATTCAACAGAGTACTGAAAATTCTAGCCAGAGTAATTAGGTAAAAATAAATATATAAATATGTAATTAAATAGCATCCAACAGGGAAGGAAGAGTTATCTCTGTTTGCAGATAAACATATAAAGTATGCTCTTACATATAAAAACTGTAAAGATACCACACATCAGAAAATAAGTCGAAATAATAAACAAATTCAAGAAAGCTGCAGGATACAAAATCGACACATGAAAATCAGTTGTATTTCTGTACACTAACAATAGATAATATGAAAAAGAAAGTTTTGAAAGAATTAATATTGGTAAATGCCCATACTACCCAAATTGATCTATAGAGTCAATGCAATCCCTGCAAAAGCCTGAATGATACTCATTTAGAGAAATAGAAAAGAAAATTCTAAAAAGAACATGGAATCTCAAAGGACTCTGAGCAGCCAAAACTGCCTTAAGAGAGAGAAACAAAAGGCCTCATGCTTTCTGATTTCAAACATTATTACAGAGCTATAGTAATCAAAATCAAAACTTCCGGGTATTTACAAAGAAATATAAATCAATGGAACAGAATAGAGAGTCCACAGATATACCTTCATGTACATGGCCAACTGATCTTTGACAAAGGCAACAAGGCTACATAAAGGGGAAAGAACTGTTTCCTCAACAAATGATGTTGGGAGAACTAGATACCCACAAGCTGGACATCCACTTTACATCATACACAAAAGTCAACTTAGGGGGCCAGCAGAGGACATGGGGGTTGAGGACTGGACTCCCACAGGGTTGACTACAGTTTGGGTCCTGGGCCTAGTGACTTGCTTTCTCATTTTCCCTCAGTCTCTGGTTAGTGCATGTGCTCTACAGCAAATTTAAAGTAATAATAATAGGGGCCAGCAAATGGCATAGCAGTTATGTCACTGGGCTCCCGCATGGCCAACTGTGATTCAAGTCCTGGACTGGTGGCTTGAAAATCATCCTGGGCATGTGTACATGTGTGCCCAAGATCCTGGGAGGAGAATGGAGAAAGGATTGAGGTGTGGCCATCCCTCCTGGGGGGAGGGGGATTTCTCACTTTCCCTCTCACTGTCTCTTTCTCTCTCTCCCCAGCAAGTGCATAAGCCATAGGACAAAAACTCTTTAAAATAATGACAACTAACAAAATTAAATAATTCTTTTTTAAAAATCTTAAAATGAGTTAAAGTCTTGAATGTAAGACTTGAAATTTGTAAAACCCCTAAAAGAAAGCAGAGGGGGAAGAACTTCATAACATCAAGTTTGACAATGATTTCTTGGCTACAATACCAAAAACAAGGCAACAAAAGCAAAAATAGGCAAAGGGGACTCCATGAAACTTACAAATTCCTGTACAGAAAGGAAACCATCTACAGAATAAAGAGGCAACCATAAAATAAGAGAAAGTGCATACAAACCATAAATATGAAAAGGAGTTAAAGTTGAGAATGATAAAGAACTCCCACAACTCAACAAATAATAATGTTATTTACAAATGGCAAAAGATTGGGGACGAGCAGATGTCATAATGGTTATGTCGCTGGACTCCCACATTTCGGACTATAGTTCATGTCCCAGACCCAGTGACTTGAAACACTCCGGGCTCTTGTGTGTGTCTGCCCAAGATCCTGGGAAGAGAGTGGAGAAGGGACTGTGTTGTGGCCGATTTTCACTTTCTCTCTCACTGTGTTTCTTTCTCTTTCTTTCTTTCTTTCCCTCTCTCTCTCTCTCCAGCAAGAACACACACCCTAAAGCAAAAACCTCTCAAAAAAAAAAAAAAAGGCAAAAGACTAGAATAAACATTTCTCCAAAGAAGGTAAACAAAAGCCAACAACAGATGCTCAACATCACAATTCATCACAGAAATGCAAATCAAAACCATAATGAGAGGAACCAGAAGATACCATAACGGTTACATTGCTAGACTCCCATGTAGTTGGCTGCAGTTCGAGTCCCAGACCCAGCGACTTAAAACATTCTGTCAAGCACACATGCCCTATAGCAAAAATTTATCTTAAAACACACATATGCACACATACACACAATGAGATATCATTTCAAGCCTATAGAATAGCCATTATCCATAAACAGAAAATAATTATTGGTGAAGATGCAGAGAACTTGTAACCCTTGTATACCTCTCCTTGTATACCAATGGAGAGAATATAAAACGGTTTGGTGGCTATGTAAAACTGAATTAAAGTTCTTCAAAATATTAATAAAATTATCATACTATCCAACAGTCCCACTTCTGTAAAAGTATATGTAAAAGTGTTGAAAATAGGATCTCAAAGAGGTATTTGCTAACCCACATTCATGGCATCATCATTCACAATAACCAAGACACGGTGGAAAAAAATGTCCATGAACAAATGAATAAAGAAAATGTGGTATGCACATACACGAAATATCATTCAGCCATTAACAAGCAGGGGATTCTGTCATATGGTACAACATGAATAATCAAGAGGGCATTAGGCTAAGTGAAATAAACCAGACAGAAAAAGACAAACACAGCATGATTTCTACATAGGGATTTTCTCAAATAGTTAAACTCTTAGAAACAGGAAGTGGAATTATAGTGTAGCTTCTGGGGCCTGGAGACAGAGGGGACAGAGGGATAATAGACGTGGCTCATTGGTACAGAGTTTCCGTTTTGCAAGATAAAAGTTCTGGAGCTCTGTGGCACAACCAGATGCACATAGTTAACAGTACTGTACTGTACAATTAAAACATGGTTCGGGGGAACCAGCAGTTAGTGTAATGGCTATGTCGCTGGACTCCCACATAGTCAACCGCGGTTCGCGTCCCGGACCTGGTGGCTTAAAACTCACACCGGGTGCGTGTGTGTGCGTGCCCAAGATCCTGAGGGGAGAATGGAGGAGAAGGGATGAGAAGGGGGGTGATTTCTCACTTTCTGTCTCTTTGTCTCTATGTCTGTCTTGCGAGTGCACGCGCCCTATAGCGAAAATCTCTCAAAAAAAAAAAAAAAAAACATGGTTTGGAGGTTAAACAAAATGAGTTGTGTGTACTTCTTGTTATTAATAGCTGTGGTTGATTCAGCATTATAAAGTGAACATGACAAAATAGGATATATAATATGATCACATACACATACATGTATGTGTAACCTATGTGTGTGTATCTATCTATGCATACATATACATGTGTGGTTGTCTATATATGTAGAAATCTTTGTACATAACATTTGTATGTTTATACATATTTTATATGAATATGAACTATGCCTATGTAGTTATACACATGTATCTTTGTATAGTACATTGATATATTTTATACCTACCTTTATATGTTATGTACAATAAAATATAAGAACAATCTGGCAGAATACATGCGTGACTAATTTATCATTTTATTCTTAGTGCTCAGCTCATAGATGATTAGAAACAGATGATGGACAAGTAATAATATATACTATGTACCATATAAAAAAACTAGAAAGTTAAACACCAAAATACTAATAGTCATCTGTGTTTTAAGGTATTTTTACTTATCTGTATGTCTAGAAAGTTTTTAAAGTACAGTCTTATTTGTACTCAAATAATTTTTTTAAGATAAGAGATAGGGAAGAAATGATAAGTCTAGACATAAATAGCAAAGTGGTGAACATTTTTAGCCTAAGTATGTAAGTTCCCTAATAAAGTGAGCATAACTTCCCTTCTTATTTGTGGGAGAAGGAATGTCTAAGAACACAAAGTATGAAGATGAGAGAGGCGACGGCCTCAGAGAGGTCGGGGGAACTAGGACAGGTTGCTGCTGGAGTCAGAGCTAGCAGGATGAGCGCACTCTCGCTAGGTGGACAGGGGAAATCCACTTCGAAAGGGAGACAGGACCAGTAATGAACAGGTGGGTTTTAGTGGCCAGTGGTGGACATAGTTTTGAGACTTAGAAATGAGATTGGAAAAAAGATGTGCTCTGGTTGTCGTGCTTCTGCTGTGAAAGGTTAGGCGCTGGGACTTTGTCCTGTGGATGTAGGGAGCCCTCTTTGTTTGGTTAGCACAGTGTGGCATGGCCAAAGTGCTGTTTGACAACGATTTGCCTGCCAGTGAGTTGCAACATGAGCTCAAAGTGGATAGATTGGTTAGAAAGTTCAAAAAACATCCCAAGTTAGAGGCCATAGAGACCCAGACCAAGTAGAAGGGGGAAGTGCAGAAACAGATGACAAAGACAGATGTCAGAGACACAAAGAAAGAATCTGCAGGAATTAGAGATTGACCGGGACAGCCCAAGAGGATGCAGGCTTAGGGAAAGCCCTGTGTGTCTTCATCTGTTCTCTTCCCACTGGGTAAAATAAACATCTGGTAACATAAACATTGCAGGCTAAAATAAATGTTAGAACATTTGGGGGAGGAAAACCCATTTCAAAAGAGTCTGTGCAAGCAGAATGTCCTGTCAAAGACTTCGGGTTTGGGCTTCTTCAGCTGGGAAGGACATTGCTGTTGAGGCACAGTCACTGCCATGGCTTCCACTGCTTTGGCGAAACCTCAGATGCGTGGCCTTCTGGCCACGCGTCTGTGATTTCATATTGTTGGAGCATTCATTGTATCCCTGAGTGTTGCAGCTTTCTATAAGTTTGCTGTGGCTGAACCAAGAAAGAAGGCATATGCAGATTTCTACAGAAATGATGATTCCATGAAAGATTTTGAAGAGATGAGGAAGGCTGGTATCTTTCGGAGTACAAAGTGATTTTGGAATGTAAAGAATGTCACTGGATTGGTGCCATGTTCCTGAAACATGAATACATGGGCTAAAGAATAGTTTCTCTTGATAAATAAATACTGTGGACAGTTAAAACAAAATAAAAAGGCTTTGGGTTTGGGGGAGACTTTTGTTTTCTAATTAGAAGGAGGAAAGGATACCGTTCTGAAGTCTGAAGGTGGGAACGAATGGGACAATGAGGACAAGAGTGAAGATGAAGGAGTGGTGGAATGATTGGGATAGACCTTCAGGAGGAAGAGAAAGAGGATCTAGAACACGGCGGAGAAATGGGGGAACATCTCATGTCAGAGACTTGCGGTTCTCAGATAGAGGTGAGGAAGGGAGCTCACACGCTCAGCCAGATAATCTGTTTTTGCTGTAGGGGTTATGGAGGCTGCTGGCTTTGCAAGGAGAGGGCGTGGACTGAGCAGAAAAGAATGCATCTGAAACTCCGGTTGAAAGGGTCTTGGAGAAAGAGATTAATAAAGGTCAGGCAGCTAGAGTCAAGCTCATAGAACTCAGCAGCCTATTCTTCCACAGCCAAACAGCCTGTGACCCTTAGCATGGAAGGACCAGTACAGGGAGACACTGTACTTGCCAGTATAGCAAGTCATGGTAGGTTCAGGACACAAGAGAGGGGTGTTGAGGCTGAGATGGGCAAATAAAGAGAGACCCCAAGCCTGGAAAAACAAGAAGCACAGTCTGACAGGTAAGAGGATTCACTTCCAAATTTCAATAACCTTTAGTCTTTGGCAATGACAGTGTGTTTGCACAAGTCCCCAAACAGGACTGTGGGAGGGGTGGATCCTTGAGGAAATGCTAAGGAGCTCTTCAGAGGGCTGACTGGGCAGTGGGAAGAACTTTCATATCAGAAATGGGGCATAGCATCACTTTTTGGAGCTTATTCTCTACTTTGTGGAATTCTCGAGAAGAATGAGTAAGCGTATATGACAATGAGTTTGCAGAGGAATGAAAAACATATTATTCGGAAATGTATTTAGGAAAAGCTGTTATAAAATGAAGTGGGGCCAGCCAGCAGCACCACAGTTAAGGGCCATACATAAGGAGCCAGATCCCTCATGGCCAACAGTGGTTCCAATCCTGGCCCCAGGTGCCTCAGAATAAACAGCCCCAAATTCTGACAGGGTGGAGAAATGAGGAGAAAGAACTGGGGTGAGCCTGCCTTATTAGGGGTTGCTTTCACTCTCTCTCTTCTCTCTCCCCTTTCTCTGGTGAGCATGCTTGCCCTCTGGCAATAAACAATCACAACACTAATAATAAAATCATGAAGTTAAAGAAGTCACTAGACTGTCACTAGCTGAGAAAATGTGAAGCCAGATATCTGAGTGGGCCACCTGACAAAGGCCCTTATATTTCATTATCTAGTGTTTGTGAGCCATCTGGAGTGGGACTCTTGGGTCTCAGATTCACTAGAGTTTAGATCTAATAGCTCAGCTTAGACTAGAGGGTGTATGACTTTTTTTTCTTTTCTAGTTTTTCTTTTTTTTTAAGAGAAATTTTTGCTATAGAACATGTGTGCTTGCCAGAGAGACAGAGAAATAGAAAGTGAGAAATCACCTACCGGGGGGGATGACCACATCACAATCTCTTGTCTTCCAGTCTCCTCTCAGGATTTTGGGCATACATGCCCAGCATGAGTTTCAAGTCCTGGGTTCGGGACTTGAACCACAGTTGACTAAATGGGAGTCCAGCAATATAACCATTATGCCATCTGCTAGTCCCTGTATTCCACTGTTTTAATTACTGTAGCTTTGTAATATATGTTGATATCAGGAAGTATGCCATTTCCAGCTTTATCCTTCTTTCTCAAGATTGCTTAGGCTAATCTGAGTCTTCTGTAGTTCCATAAAATTCTTAGGATTTTTTTTAAAAGAATTATTTTATTTTGTTTTATTCATTGTTGTTGGGTTTTTTGTTCGTCTGTTTGTTTGTTTGTTTGTTTAAGTTGACCAGATAGAAACAGAGAGAAGGAAAGTGAGAAAGCAGCTGCCTGGTCCAGGACTCGAAACACAGTCAGCCATGTGAGAGTCCAGCCATCTTAACCACCACACCACCTACTGGCCCAAGAATCTTGTGATTTTTAGAAATGATTATTTCTGTAAAAAGTGTCACTGATATCTACCTATCACTTTGGGTAGTGTGGACTCTTTTTTTAAAAAAAAATATGTTAGGGCACATGTGCTCACCAAAAAAAAGAGTGAGAAAAAGAGAGAGGGAAAGTGAGAAAGCACCTCCCAGGGAGGATGGCCATGCTGCAATGTTTTTTCCTTCATTCTCCTCTTGGGACTTTGGGCATGCATGCACATGCACCTGGCATGTTTTTCATACCAGGGTCTGGGACTTGAACCACAGCTGACTATCGGATCTAATCATCTCAACCACCCATCAAGTGGCCCAATATGGGCATTTTAACAAAATTAAATCTTTCAACCCATGAACACAGAATGTTTTACCATTTCATTACTTTTTTGTGTCCCCTTTAATATCTGTCATTAATGTCTTATCATTTACAGTATAGAAGTGTTTCACTCTCTGGTTACATTTATTCTTAACTATTTTATTCCTTTTGATACTATTGTAAAGACAATTTTTAAGAATTCCTCTTAGATGGTTTGTTAGTGTATAGAAATGCAACTGTATCTTACAACTTTGCTGAATTTATTAGTGGGGTTTTTTTTCAGGTTTATTTATTTATTCCATGAGTGTAAGAGGCAGAAAGTAAGAGCGAAGTACAGAGTAAGAGCGAAGTACAGTACTCCGACAGGGTCTGACAGCATAATCCACACCCAGCTTGACAGCCTGGGTCATAGACACACATATGTGCCCAGCATACTCAGGGCGGTCTCTGGATTCAAACCAGTAACCTTCCAATGTGAGTCAGTTTTGTAGAACATTGTGTTTTACCACTGAGTCATCATACAGCTCCTATTTATGAGTATTAACAGGGTTTTTTTGGGGGGATGGTTTAGTATATACAATTTTCAATATACAGAAGAATATTATCATTAATGATATTATGTTACTCTTGTCATTATGAATATTAATACCAAGAGCTAACATCTCTTGAGTGCCTTCTACATGCCGAGATCTTTAAGAGTATTAACTCATTAAACAATTTATTTTCTATGTAAAAATGTTCAAATTTAGAAAGTTTAAAATTATCTTTCACAACAGCAAAGAGCTAGAAAATGGGAGTCAGGATTTGAGCCCTGATCTCTGTAGAGCCCAAACTTCGAAGAACTAGGCTTTTCTGGGGTGTCTCAGTAAGGCCTGGAGGTGAGGACTTTCCAGATAATTATGTGATAATTCAGGAGTCTCCTTGCCAGGGGCATCTCCAACACTCAGGTTACCCAGAAGTAGCCCTACACGCAGTTACTAAATCAGCTACAACTAAAAAGAGAAATCGATCGAAAAGCTCCCGTTTCGTAGAATAACTCTAGCAACATCCCCAGCATCAAAGACAGCCCAGATTAAAAGGAAGTAATGTATAAAGGGCTTCCCAGACACACCGACAGTTCCACGAAGCCACTCAGGACATGCTTCAAGGTGACTCCATTTATCAGCCTTCTCGTGAGATCCTGACGTAGACCTCCTAATATCATCGTATCCTGAGGACCGTAGGTTTCTAGGTCACCACCTTTAATATTGGTTGTGACTGGGAGTTATTTGGTGTTTGTGACACCTGGTATTGGCTGGGATTGGAGAAAAGCAGAAGAGACAAATGAGAGTTTGAAATGTTATTTTTCCAGCAGCTTCCTCACATATGTGTATGCCTCACCCGTGAGCTCTCACCTTCCTGCTCCTCCTGGCCCATGTAGACTCACTGTCCCAACCTACAAGTCCTCTCTTAAGGGACCAGGAGACCAGGGTTGTAGTTAGAGACACTTCATGCCAATGAACAGGCTAAGAATATTACATGCTAATTAAGATCTTGAACGAGTATGCCTCCGTCTATATGTCAGGTCATCGGGAAAGTCATGATGTCTTTTCCTATGCAAAAATGTTCCCAAGGAACCAATAGAAAGTAAGGAGAGGTAGGTAACCATATTGTGATGAAACAAGACAATGAGACTTTGACGCTTTGTGTAAATCTTTACGTGCATCAACTCTGTATACATATACCAAATGCCTACAATTATTGGAATGTTTCAAGTACAACTTTTTTTTTCTAAATTCTGCTAAATAGCTCCATAAGAATAGAATCCAAATCTGATTCATCATTTCCTCCCTCCTCTACCAAGCTCATTACCTAGTACACAGTAGATACTGAATATACATTTGTTAAGTGAGAAACCTGGTAATATTTCTAAATGCAGCCTATTGCCAGAAATCAAAGTGTAGTCATCAAACTTCACGTTTGAATCACTGTAATCCCTCTCCATTGTCCTATTAGTTGTTCAGACCAGGACTCAGGCTATCATTAGAGAGACCACAATAAAGAGCCATGGTAAATATTGCTACTTGAATGTTTAAAATATGACTGGTTCGATTGATATTGTATTGCAACAATCTATAACTCTATATTCCTTTGAGAATAATCTGAATCAATCTTAAGAATGCCATTTTTTATTTCATTATACTTTTAATTATTAAAAAAGAGTATTTTATGTTTTAAGAAATATAGACATATATAATACAACCTATAAATTAAAAAATAATAAAGATTATCATTAAGTACTAAAAATAAAATAAAAATCACAATTTTCCAGGTAAATCAGCTAAACATTAGGAATATTTTGTAAGTTTACTAATCAATTGAGTTTTATCTTTGGGTAATTGTCCTGACTCATTAAATACACATTTTTGTAAGACTTTTCTCTATTTAAGGTCATTAGTTTCTTGTGAATCACATCCACATTAACTGTGCTTTGATAAGAATGCCATTTCTAATGGACTTAGCCTTCAGGCAAATAGATCCTTTAAAAAAATCACAATTTTTTAGAGCCAAAGAATTCTCATAAGTTATCTAGTTCTGCTTCTTCAATTGATCATAAGCATTGCCCCAAGGAGACAGAGGGGTTGCCCGTGGCATGCATCCAGTTGGTATCAGGCCCAAGATGAGAGACCTAGCATGTGCTCTTACTTCTACCCATTCTAACTCCTATTTCTCCTTGATTCTCAACGTAAAGCCTTCACTGACCCCCTACCCTTATCTCAGTTAGAACATTCTCATAGAACTCTACAAGGGACTTGAAGAAGTTCCTGGAAAAATGGAATTAAAGTATACATTTATTTTGTCACAAAAAATTGAAATCTATGTATAGTTCATTCATAATATACATTTTCCATAAAATTCTGAAGACCCCCCTCATATATTTCTGTACCTTTGTTTGTAACACTATATACTAAGCATCTGCTTTTCACCAGAACTATACAATGTCAGTAAATTTGCTATGAACAGAATAGTCCATACACATTTGTAGAATAAATGAGAAAATGAATAAGTAAATGAGTTCCTCTGTAATGCATTTCCCATGATATCATGCTGACTTCATTCATTTGTACACCTAGCATATTGTTTGATGTTTGTCTATTCTAAAAAAATAATATCTTATGCCTTTCTAAAAACATTGGTTAAAAACCATAAATCTGTATTTCGTCACAAAAAAACTCAAATCTTTATTTTTTCACACACCAAAAATCTTTTTAAGAAAATAAATAAGAGGCTTTTGGCATCCTAAAGACAAGAGTTTTAGAAATCGTTTTTGGAAACCCCTAATCCCTCAAGGGCTAGGACCATATTTTCTTGATCTTTCGCCCAATGCCTAGCGCGTAACGGGGATGGCAAGCAGTAAGACGTCAGAAAGCGCTTGTTGAATCAAAGAGTGAAGAAATGAATAAGACATGACATTTTACAAATAGCTGGATAATGGCAAATTATCTGAATAAGTAGAAGTACTACCCAGAACTTTCTTCTTTTTCTCTAGCATAAACCATTTGCATCTTCTGGACAAACGGCATTCTGAGAACCAAACAAGAGCTTGAGTATGCAGTGTCCGAATCAAAGTGAGAACTTGATCTGAGTTACAAGAGGGTAGGAATCTTGTCTCCTCAAAAGTTACAATACATTGAAAGTCCCAGAAAGGACAAGAAATACACCATCCCCTGCCTGTTCAGCAACAGGGACTCTGGAGCCAGCCTGTCCCCCTCTCTGTGTCAAAACCCAGCCACGCTGAAACATGCTGACTGAGCAGCAGCTGAAGAGAAGCCACCCACCGTTCCAATAAAGCCAGCACACAGCCAGGAGGGCAGCGGTGGCCACCCCACACAGTCAGGCTGGCCTGACCTAAACGCCCTTCAAACAGAAAGCACTTTTCTGAATTTCAGAGAGACCGACCGTAGCCAGCCCCGTGGCAGTCTTAGGTTAAGTCCACGAAAGCAAGGGTTAACGTACAGTGCTGTGCAGTGAAAGCATTGCCTGTATTATGCTAAACCCCCTTTATATGAAAGGAAAAATCCAACTGTTGTGTAGAAAATCCCTACCCTTTCCGATCGATGCGTCCTAGCACTAGGGCATCTAGTAATTTCTGATTCAGTCTCCTGTAGCCTTTGCTTCAATGACAGGGCACAGCAGGCCAGGGGTAGACAGCAGCCAGGTTCCGCGTGGCAAGCCATCGGCCCCATCAAGAGGTGTGAGTGTTGGGGGGTGACACATGGAGGGAGATGTCACTATGGGTCTCCCTGGGACTGTTTTAAACCATGCCCGAGTCCTCAATCATAGACTCAGAGTTCAAAGGGCTGTTAGGCTGTTGGTCACCGATCTCATCTCAAGGTGATAGTCACCTCCGGCCTTTCTGCACACAACAAGCCACTGTCTATCCATCTTGGAGCAGCTTGACACCAGATTCTCTACCCATTTTACAGCCAGTGAACATTCCCTATTGATTTATTGATCGGTGTCTGCCTGTGGAGAGAAGGTTGAACAGACTCTGTGTGCACTCACAGTTTCCCGCATGGATTTTTTTTTTTTCCTTCTTTCTTTCCTCCTTTTTATCCAAGCGGTGTTGGCAGTCCAGGGTGTAGCAGGAATTAGAGCATGCAGGAGCCCAATTCACTGGTTGTGAACGTGCCCAGCTCCTGTTGGCCCGTCAGGTCTGCTTGCCTTTTCTTTTCTTGCCTCTTTTTTCTTTCTTTTTAAATTTCGTCTCAGATGAAGAATACTTGCCCCTCATTCACTCTTATTTTGCCTAGCGAGTCCCTCCTTCTTTTACCTTTATTTTGTTATTTCCTAAATCCAACAAGGAACAAGCAGAGAGGAGGGAGTTGGGAGAACTAACACACCCCTTTTGTCTTTTGCTGTCACATCCCATTACAGGAGAAGAGCACCTTACTTCCCAAAACAAAAGAATCTCTCCTCGCCATCTACTTTTGAATTTGTAGTGTTTGATTACTTTGAATCATTTATAATTCAATTCTGAGTCATTCTGATTACCCTGGTTTCTCTTCTGAAAAACAAGTATTTTTTAGCATACTCAATCTTACTAGAATTTCATGAATGAGCATTCAGAAGCCTTGAAATCTGTGTGGTCCTTAAGCTTTTTAATCTGCAGAGCAAGGTTAAGAAAAGTGCCTATAAGGCAAATCCCTTCCTTCAAGGGGAGACAGAAAGTGAAAAATCCTCATAAACAATCACACATCTACCGAGAATAAGGTGGAACAGTAGAAATCATTGGAACAATAGTGTTGGATAAGCAGACGAAATGGCTATGCTTAGCTCTAATTATCTCCCAGCCATCTCAGACGGGATCTACAAATCACACCTCTAGGTCCCACACTTCTTCACTACTTTTGGAGTTTTCAGAGGAAGGAATTATTTATTTCTTTATGGTAATTAGATGGAATAATGACTGTGCTGTCCATGAGTAAAATGATCTGAACACTGAATTCCCAGGTCATATTTTATCCACAAATATATTTTTTAAATAATAATTTCTTTTGCTTAAAATAAACCAATCACTGTTCTAAGAGCAAAATTTTCCAAATAGACAAACTTGCCTCAGATGCTTAATATCCAGCCTCAATTTTCTAGAAATTTCTGTAGGTGTATGAAGTGATTTCAGCTTTCCATGGCTACATAGCCCTATTTTAATCCCCTCTCCAAAAAATGTTCTTCTTCCACTTGGAGCTAGAAGTCATCCAAGAGACCTAACTGGACTGATACAAGCTCATTTCTTATGTTTACATCTGTTGAGTTAACTATATAAGTGTGTTACATATTTTTAAGTGTTTTTAAGATTACCTGTATTTGATCTTTTTCAAAATTTTAACTGGCCTCAAGATTCCAGTGGTAAACAATCAAAGTAAGAAAAGACAATTAAGGGGCCAGGAGTTGGTGTGATGGTTAAGGGTGCTGGACTCCCACTTGGCTGTCCGCAGTTCAAGTCCTGGATCTGGCGGCTTGCTTTCTCGTCTTCTCTCTCTCTCACATACACACACACACACACACACACACACACACACACACACACACTCGCTCTCACTCTGTCCGTTTCTGATCAAATTAAAATAAGTAAATAAATAAGTTAAATAAAATAATTATTTTACAAAAAGAAAAGACAATTAAAAACAAACTTAATAATACAAATTAAAATGGTACCGTTTTCTACCTATCAATTAGCAAAAAAAAAGAGAGAGAGAGAGAGACAGAAGGAAAGTAATGATAATTCATTCATAAAACCAGTTAATAAATGTCCAGTAGGCAGCATAAATAGGTGAAACCATTTGAAAAATAATTGAATAGCATGTATCAATAGTGTTTAAAATGTAAGTTGTATACAGACACACTTTAAAGAAATAGTTTTTTTAAATAGATTAGAGGACATAAAAGCAGTGAAAATAGTTATGGACACTGGAGACAGTGCGGAGAGAGGGTGGGAAAAGGGAAGAGTATAGGAAAGGAAATCAGGGAGAAAAAATAGAGAGGCAAGACATTTGTGGGACACAGAAATGGTTTATTGCCTGTTGATGATAATGTGTATAGTATTCTAAACTGGACTGGTCTGAAGTGTTATTTCATGTTGAGTAAATTCTCTTTACAAGCCAAATGATGTATAGCGATCAAATGATTAAAAAAATAAGAATTTAAAAATAGCTTTAAATAAGAAAAAATAATCTATGCTTAAAGAAATTCAACTGCTGGTACATGAAAATAGTCAAGTTATGGTATATTCACTCAGTATAATGAGCTATCATAAAACTTAAATGGTCATAAAGAAGAGGTAATAAGGAGAAATTCTTTCACTATAATAATAAGTGGAGTGGACTGCCAAATATTATCAAAAGTATACTTATAACTATAGAGAGATGAATGGACACAGAGAAAAGAAGATCACTAAACACTAGTCAGGTCAGGTTGGAATGATGAGAGCATAATCTTTTCTCTTATCCAAATATTCTTTTGTATGGTTGTTTCTAATAAAAATAAACACCAAAACTTGCAAAAAAAAGTAGAACAATGACTTGCCTTCAAAATTATTTGGGATGGCTTTCAAACATGTAATGAAAGTTCAGTATTTGTGTTCTTCTTACTTAGAAGTCATCTATAGGGCCAAGATAAGGAACTGAGCTATTTGCTTGAGTAAAATGGTTTTGAAAGCAGTTGGAAATTTTTCCCAAAGGGAGAAGTTTTTCTGGAATGGACTGCCAGTGACCAACAATCAGACAGGAATGACTAGATAAATTGAGATTGTGTAGTGTTGTAGAAAGGGGCTTTTAAACATTGGATTCTAGACCTAGACCATTAACTAACTGGAGGGAAAAATCACTGAATTTCTTTATGCATTAGTACTTTATCCAAACAGATAAAATCACCTTTAATCTATAATACATAAAAGGTAATGCTAGACCACTGGATAAATGGTAAAATATCTAACATCACTCCATGTCAGTTCTCACTCTTCCCTCAAAAATAGTCATTGGATTTTTTTCAACTTATTCTGGCTAGAGTGGCCAATTCATAAAGCAACCTCGTAGTTTTATAATCCCGAATGGTGCCAGTGGGGATGTCAGGCACCGCTGTGGCAGGATGACCTGCCCCCTTCTGAGGAAAGTGCTGACCAATGGCACAGGCCCCCTGGGAGGTGTGGCAAGAGGATAGTCCCAGCCAGTGCATTGACCTGCATGTATCTGGGAGCTGGACTACAAAAACAAACAAGACTCCACTGTAAGCTCAGATGTCCCAGCAAGAGAACAAAGGTTGAACCTGTGCATACTGTTAACAAGGTTAAGTCAATAGTTGGGCAGAACTTCCTACCTAGGAACTGCTTATGGTGGAGAGTCACAATCATCAGGTCCAAGCATCACATGAACACATTGCCCAAAAAATGGTCAAAAGTTTAGATGACCATCCTCCTTAACAAAAAATAAATACCAGTGCTTTTCCCTGAGCTAGGAGTTCAGATGTTCAAGCCACTTGTAAGAGATAAAGAGGTAGGTCTTGAACTGATTCCTTTACTCAACCAACAATGATCAAGCTCCCAAATGTGCTTAGCAAAGGGCATGGAGAGAATAGGCAAAATCCTGGTCTCTGAGGACTTTTCAACCTACTGTAAATAGTAGCCAAATGTTGCAGATTTGGCATCCTGTACAGGACCTGGTGCTTTCAACTCAGTGCTACATTTAACCTCCCAGCATCCCCATATAGGTTGGTTATACAAAAATGTAGCAGGCCTTGTTTGGGCAGGGGCTTTGTTAGACTGAGGTGTGATTATGACCAAAGGAGTTTCCTCTGTCCATTTTTGGGATAGCCAAATATTCTGAGAGAGGGCTAAGTGGCCAGAGAATGTGACATATGCACAAAGTTGAAAGAGCATATACATATTAGAGTAGGACCTGCCCATAGCCTTGTGATTCAAGAAGCTGGACCCCACAGCGCCAACCACAGTTCGAATCTTGATCCCAGGCTCTGGAAAAACACACTGGTGCAAGCATGTGTGCAAAATCCTGACGAGATGAAGAAATGGAGGAGAAGGGATTATGATACAACCATACCCCAATGGGGAGTGCTTTCTCCCTCTCTCTCTCCCTCTCTCTCTCTGTCTCTCTCTCCCTTTTGGCCTCTCTCAAAATTGCACACATCCCTGGGAATTCAAACAAACAAACAAAAAATAATTAGAGTACATATACACAGCATGCTATTGTGCAGAAGAGGGAAGAAATACATTTCCACATTTCCCACCACAATGTGCCCTGAGAGTTTCAGGTACAAGTATAAGGAGAACCTTCAGTTGTGGGGCCAGGGAGTTTCTGCACATCCTAGCAATACTTCCTACCCAGCTCTTCTGGCTTCAGAGTTTCAGTCTCTGCTCTAAGGTCCCCAGATCTAAGAGTTTGTAGGAGGAGGCACTAGGAGGAGCCTTGGAGTTGACCCATCCCCCTGGGTCAACTTATTTTTCTCAAATAATCTAGAGTTTAATTTTTTCAGGAAGTAGAGAGGACTCAGCCATATCCATTCTACTTAAAGCAAGTCCCTGCCATGCTACCAATCTCACTGCCCATGAGATTGTCCAGTCCCTCACTTGGAAAATGGAAAAATGACAACCCATAAAGGAATTATAACTGGGCGCAGTACGTAGTATGGTGGTTAAGGTCTAGATTTCCACATGGCCAACCACAGTTTGAGTCCTGGACCCAGAAGCTTGAAAAACACACTGGGCATGTGTGTATATGAGCCCAGAATCCCAAGAGAAAAATGGAGAATGGATTGCAGCATGGCCATCCCCCCAGGGGTGATTTCTAATTTTATTTTTGTCTCTTTACAGCAAGCTCACACACTCTATGACAAAAACCTGAAAAAAAAGAAAGAAAGATGACAGATAGATAGATAGATATCGTACCTTGCCTAAGGCACTTAGCTAACATCCAAACTCTTGGCAACACAGGCCCGGACAGACCTACTTCCTGACATACATCCATGCATCCCTTCCTGCCTGCAGTCCTAGAGCAAGCCAGCAGCACACTTAGAGGTCACTTGTCCACACTGTATTTTTGTCATTTTAAGGATCTCCTATGCCAGATGTAACCATGGTTTTATTGCAAAGGAAATGCCATTGTTCTGGGTACTTCTGTCCCATCTCTGTACTATATGAACTTAGGGGCAAAAACAAACACAAATGTAGACACTAATGTTATCTTCAGGTGATTTCACCAATGTTGGTGTTGGTATTCCTCATTGATCAGAAGTTGCTTTGACTTATTCATGGCTTAACATTGCTTGATAATAAAATTTAAAAAAAAAGAAGAAGAAGAAATCAAATTCTAAACCATTCAACACACCTGAGGTGTGATACTTGCAGCTTTCAACATGTCCTGGTTAGACAAGCTGACCACGATTCAAAATCATCGATTCTTGCCACCTTTCTGCCAGACTATTCCTGTGCTCTACCCCCATCCCCCTGCCCCCCTCTGGCCTGCCACTTGCTGATGCTATTTGCCAGGGAGTGAAGGTGTCTGTGAGCTTTGAAAATTGGATCACAGGGACCGCTCCATGCTGGCCCCAGTCATGCTGACGGCAAGACTGATCAATCAATACCCTGTGTGACACTTTCAGAATTCATTGGAAATGATGCCCTTTTCAAATGACACCCACATTTTATCAAGGGCAGCTCTAGTGGGGGGAAAAAAACACCACACCAATGTGTTTTCCTTAGATATATCTGGTTCCAGTAAGCTCTACTGGTTAGTAACCAGTAAGTCTGCATCTCTGGCCTCTCCCCACTACCCCAAAGCCTTTGAATAAGGAGGAGATAGTGCATGTGGGCAGCTTTACATGTTAGCATTTTTCTGAAGCCTTTAATCTGACATAGAGACTAGAAAATGGCCATGATTCTTTCAATGCAATAAGTATTTTAAAATTCTAGGTTGTTTGTAGACTTCCAGCACACTAGACTCCTACAGAAAACAAATGAACATGTTCTTCCAGGATAAAAGGCTTAAAATTGCCAGGCTACTATTGTAAATACTTTGAGAGGGGTGACCCATCCCTGTTCCATATGATGCTGGGGGACATGAAGGATTTACTTTGCTTTTGTGGCAGTAGTGTGTGTGAGGAAGGAGAGGACAAAGTGTCTGCTCCCTAGGCCAGCCCAGAGGGTTTTCAGGGCTGCTTAACAAAACCAGCTGTGACGCTCCGGTTTAATATCTAAGTTCTGATGAGGTTATGGAATGCTCCCAGCACATTCTACCTTTAGGAAGCTCATCCAGGCCCCAGGAGTAGAGGTTTCCAACAGCTGTGAGGGACTAAGAGAGGAGAAGTGGTTTTCATTCATTTATTTTAATTTGACGTGACTTTTCTTACTGGAGGACTCCAGAAGAAAGAGTGAGAGAACAGAGAAGATGGGAGTAGGAACTCAGGTTTCACGGTTTGAACAAAACCCCAGACAGCAACAGTTAAGAGCAGTGGTTCTCAACTTGAGTATGCATCAAGATCACCTGGAGGACTCACTAAAACACAGGTTGCTGGGACCCACCCCCAAAGTTTCTGATGCAGTAGGTCTGGGGTGAGATTTTGCATTTCAAACAAGTTTCCCTGTGACACTGTTGCCACTTCTGCTGCTGCTCTGGGACCACAGCTTGAGAACTACCAGTTCAGAGTGGCTTAAAATCACCTATAAGCCAAATTAAGCTAACTGTGTAAACAGCACTGGAATTACTTTTATTTTACTGGGCTCATCAGGGTGCATATGATAAAGCATCTGTTTAATGAAACCAATTTCCCAAACTGTTGTGGGGTTTCCGTTTTTTGCTTGTTTTGTTTGTTTTCTTCCTGGTACCATGAAAGAACAAAGGTGAACTGTGTATCTTCTTCTCTGACAATGACAATTCTGCAAACAAAACAAGCATGTGACTAGTCCTTGACAGTTCAAGCTCCTCTTAAGGTTCAGGGAGCAATCACTGGGGCCTTGAGTATCCAGGTCAACTGAGTTAACCAGGGGCTGGTCAATCACAGGGCTCTGGGCTGTCACAATGAATGGGCAATCAATGGGCCATCCTATTCTGTGGTTGAAACACTCAGATCTAAGGCCTATTTCCGTATCTGGTTATCATGAATGCCAAATGAGCTATCATTAAATAGCCAAGTTCTCAGATAGGAAACAATTTGATTGGTCTCATGATTTTTCTCCTCAACCAATCAGAGTAATTATCAAAAATTGCCCAAAAGCCCCTAAAATAAAACAATGAGGGTAATCTCCAGCTTTCTAACAGGAGTTCAAGATTTTATAAGGAATGACTATTTTCTTTTTTAAAATACCAAATGGAGGTGTGAACACAAGAATACTCAATTCAGTACAGCATCGCTCCTCTGTTATACAGAAGTCCAGTACCTTTGGATTTTCTTCTGTGCAGCTTTCCAGCAATGGGGAGAATCTCACTTTCAGAGTAGGAGATTTATGATTCCCTCCAGCTGGGGATAACTAGAAAAAGAGAGAATGATGTAGGGACAAGGATAAGGAGCAAAACAAAGCAGGACATGGGGGATGTTTTGTACATTCTTTTTGTCTCTTTCGGGGTGTTGAGAGAAGATAAAACCCGGCCTCAGACACTCCTAGGCCTGTAGGAAGGCAGGAAGCTAGCGTGAACATGGGAGCTGAGCATGCTTTGGCATGAAGCTCCCTGAGCAGTTTCTAAATCTCTGTGCATTAGGGATAGAAGGTGAGAAATACCTACCCAGTGAGAGCAAGTCGGCTATCAATAGATTAAAATTTCCCAAAGGTTTGGGGTTTACATGTTTATTGGTTTTCTTTCTCTCTGTTTTCTCCATCTTTAGCATTCAAGTTACCCTGTATTTTTAAATACAAATCGGAGTTGAGTGATGAGAGGCAACAACTACCATTCATTACAACAGCAAAGGCACTAAATATTTTAATAGTGGTTAAAACACAAAGAAGAGCCCTTTCAATATTGTGTTACATGGAAAAAAGAGGAGAGAGAAGAATCTGTTCCTTTAACGTGTTAAAATAATGGTAGAAGGAATCCAAAAATAGTTTCCAGTAAACAAGGAGTGGCAAATAGAAATTAACTCACATATAACTTTTATAACCAACTAATAAGAGATGAAATATCATTGGTGTTCTCTTTACGATGTTTATTTTACCGTTTTAATTTTATCTCATAAAATAGTTAAAGTGATTTTTATGTGTCCATCCACTTCTTCTGGTCCCCAACTCTTTACGTATAAGATCAGTCCTCAACTATGAATCCTTCTATCAGGGGTCTCTAAACTCCTATATTATACAGGCAAGTCAATAAGCTCAGATTGATTGCTGGAGCTATGCACAGCACAGGAGATGGAAAAAGGAGATGGAAGATGGAAGGAGATGGAAGGACAGAGAAAGACAAGAATAAAAACATATTCCTTGATCTTAAAGAACTCACAACATAGTGACAGGAACAGGTTAATAAATACCAAACTATCGCTACAGTAAGAATGGCAAGTGAAGAACAAGGATTCAAGGTGTTTCAGGACTGCTGTTTGTGTGAGACGGACAGGGGGGAAAAGTCCAGAAGTTTCCACAACAGTAGAGACATAAAAACTGAATCTTGAAACACACAAGGATTCACCATGTTGAGAATGGGACCAAGAGGAAGAAAGTAATCTGGTCAAAGTGTAAGACCTGTTAGAGAAACCTCACGGTGTCATTCAAGGATCACACCCACAATTAGCATTGTGAGAATAAAGGATTTGTTTTAGGAATCAGCCCTTATGAAAATGTGGGAGGAGCTGCAGGAGTAAGGCTGATGAAGACAGTGGGGAGCAGAGGGAAAGTCATTCATCGTCCACCAGAGCACTGGCATGGGAGAACGAGTCAGAGTTTGCAGTGGAATCCAAGAAGCAGACATCCAGCCACCAAAGTGAAACCAGAGAGGAGCTAGGAGACGACAAAGGGAAGTAGTTTTCTGCTAAAGGGGAAGCCACTGTCCCTAAAGTGCCACCACTTCTGCACAACCACATAAAATATCTGGTGGTAAACTTGACTTGAGGTCACTCTGGTCAGTAGGGTAGCCATTGGGAAGATGAGCTAGGCTGAGACAGCAAGGACTGGCTTGAACCCATCAGGTTCTGTATCTGACTGTAACAAACTTCCAAGAGTAGTAACTGCTGGTCTTTCCTACTCTCCAAATCTCATTCCAGCTCTTCCCTTGAGCAACCATAACCAGGAATCATATAGAGAGTTCTAAGAAATGTAATTTGGAGCTGAATCCAATTGGTGCTTTGGACCTAATCCAAAGCACAGTTGTCAAGAGAACTGGAAAGAATGCTTTCAAACCAATTAATTTGTTCTCTGTTCTAAAGAAACTAGAGAGTTCTTAAAAGTTAGCATGAGATTTGTATCTCTCTCTCATATGCACTATATGTGGTATCATGAATAAAAATTAATTAAAAACTTTAAAAAATAAATGACATACATAAAGCATACATTTATAAAAGAAATCATGGAAACTTTTATTACAGGGATGAATTTTTTTTTTTTTAGAGGTTTTTGCTATAGGGTGCGTGCACTCACCAGAAAGACAAAGAGAGACAGAGAAACAGAAAGCAAGAAATCACCCACCAGGGGGAATGGCCATGCCGCAATCTCTTCTCCTCCATTCTTCTCTCGGGATCTTGGGCATGCACACACACGCACCTGGTGTGAGTTTAAGCCACCGAGTCCGGGACTCAAACCGTGATCGACTACGTGGGAGTCCAACAACATAGCCATTATGCCAACTATTGGTCTCCAGGGATGAAATTTTTATAATACTCAAAACATTAAATGTCCACAAAGCAAAACACAGTCAAGCACTTTCCAACATGTGGGCCCAATTTGTCGGGTAGCCAGCCATCTATGGGAAGTGAATGGTATTATATATAGTACTGGAATTCTCTGCAGAAAACCTTAATTTCTAAGCTTCCATTTCTATTAATATTTTCATTGGCAGTTATCACCAGGCAACTTTAATGGCTTCCAAAGAACTATCAAAACACATGATGTTTAATACCTTTTTTGCATAAGGCATCTGATATCATGGTTCATTACAGATTTCCAAAATGGCACCACACTGAACTAAGCAAGCCAGAGAGCTTTGTTTTTTTCTTGATAGGCTGAACCTCCCTTCACACAGACTTGAGTTTGAATTCCAGCTCCACTCTCTATTAGTATATTGCAAATGGTAAATATTTTTTCCAAGTATTTCCCCCTTTGTTTTGCATTTCTACTCTCCTGGTGAAAAGAAATTCTTGGGGCTGGATAATGATGAAGGAGTGAAATGCAATGCTCTGTGAGGCTGACTCACTTGCAAACTTTCTGCATTTGCATCCAGAGACCTCCCTGAATATGCCAAGTACCCATGTGCCCTTGCTCTGGGTCTGGCTGAGACAAGAAATGAACTGCTGCATCAAGACCCTATTGGTGTGCTCACTTGCTTTCTCTCTCTCTCTTCCCCCTTATCTGTCTCTTTAGCTCATGGAAGAAATAAATCAATAAACCATTTTGTAAAAATAAAATGAGGGGGGTAATTATTAATATTAATGTAGTAATATTTGTCTTTCTTTATATAGCTAACATTTTTTTTAACTTGAACAGTGAATATATTCTAAGTTATCTTCTAGAAGGTTACTATTTGCCTCTCCCATATGCATCGATCAGGGATAGATATTATTTTTTAGAATTATTTTATTTAACTTTATTTATTTTTATTTATTTATTTTAATTTATTTATTTTAATTTGACCACAGAGGGCCAGAGTGAAAGAGAGCAAAAGAGAGAGAACGGGAAAGGAGAAATCAAGTCACCAGGTCCAGAACTCGAACTGTGGTTGGCCATGTGGCAGTCCAGCACCCTTAACCACCAGGCCACCTGCCAACCCCTTGGGTTGATTTTTGTGTAAAGTATCATGAAGGGGTGAAATTTCTTTTGTTCTCTTTGTGGAAAATTTGTCCTAGCATGATTTATTCACAAGGTAGAACTTTTCTAACTACTTAGAAGTGTTACTTTGTCATAAATTTAGTGTTCTTATAGGTGTATAGGTGTGATCTATTCCGGAAGTTTATATTATATACCAGCATTCTTTAAAAAAATTTAAAAAAAAGGTCCTTGCAATGTTTTTTTAAATGATCCTCCTGCTACAGCCTCCTGGGTAGGTAGAACTACAGGTGAATACCGCTGCACCCAGATTTTAGGGAGGGATTGAGCCTGAGCCTTCCATGAAAGACCTTCTAAGTAACAGCACCAACCAATGAGCACACCCTGGGCTGAGTCTATAGCCCACCTTGTATGTGCTTAGACCACATGGTCTTCTCATTTGTTCTTCTTTAAGAATGTCTTGACTATTTTCAAACTTTTGAATTTTTATATGAATCCACTTTTTGTGACTAAAAAAAATGGACTTTTTATTTGAACAGGGATTTTTATTGGGATTGAATCTAAAAGGTCAGTTTGGGAAGCATTAATATCTTTATTATATTGACTCTTCAAATCTCTATTGATTTTTTCTTTTATTTATATTTTATGTTTAATTTTTATATTGTGCTTTGTAGTTTTCTGCTAAATGCCTTAGACATCATCTTAGACTTATTCCTAGATAATTGATATTTTGATACTATTGTACATTATATATTTTTATTCATTTTCTAGCTGTTTATTGCAGGTACATAGGTATCCAATTGATCTTTCAATAACCAGTAACTTTGATAAGTCATTTATTAATTATAATACTTTATCCATAGATTCTTTTAGATTTATACATCCGATCAAGTCATCTTTGGATAACATCTTTATTTGTCCCTTTCTAATCTATATACTTGTATTTTCTTCTTTTATTCTGCCTTTTTGCGCTAGACAATATTTTCAGCACACTCTCGAAGAGAAGTGGTGATACTAGAGATTCTTGATCTCAAAGGGAGAGCTTCTAAGCATTAATTATATATTTATACTACATTTTTATAACATATTTTATCATATTAAAGAAATCTTTCTCCATTTCCAACTTATGGAAAAGTCCTCATTATGAATCAATATTAAATTTTGAATTAAATTGAATGCAGTTTCTGAACCTATTGAGGTGGTCAGATTTTTTTGTAATTTATTCTAAGTTCATTACATTGATTTCAAATGCTAAAGCTATCTTTTGATCCTTTTGATATATTGCTGAATTTCATTTGCAATACTTTGATTAGTTCTTTTTCTCAATTCTATGCATGAATGAAATTGACCTTATACTCAACTAATAAAATGTGTTGATAAGTTCTCTTTTCTGTAAAACTGGAGTTATTCTGTTCCCAAATGCTTAGTAAAATTTCTAACCTGATACATAGTTATCTTTTTGATAAAACTTAATTATAGATTTCATTTCCTTAATAGTAAAATAACTATTCAGATATTACTCTGATACATTTTTGATAATTTGGTATTTTTTAAGAACGTGTCTATTTGGGATAAGTAGATGGCATAGTGGTTATGTTGTTGGACTCTCACATAGTCAACCACAATTCTAGTCCTGGACCTGGTGCCATAAAACTCACACTGGGCGAATGTGCATGCATGCCCAAAATCTTGAGAGGAGAATGGAGAAGGGATTGCAGCATGGCCATCCCCCTTGGCAGTGATGTCTTGCTTTCTGTCTCTCTGCCTCTCTCTATCTCTCCAGCAGTGCATGTACCCTATAGCAAAAATCTCTTTCTAAAAAAAAAAAAAAGGAATGTATCTATTTCATCTCAAATTTCAAATAATTTGCTATAAAGTTATTCATAATGGTTTCTTCTTATGACCAATATCTGTAGAATCAAAGATGGTCACTTTTATATATTTTAATAGATACCTAATAGCTATACATGTTTGTAGTATATAACATGAAATTTTGGTAGATGTATGTAGTATGTAATGATCAAATCAGAAAAATTAGTATATCCATTCCTCAAACATTTATCATTTCTTTGTGGTGAAAACATTCAAAATCCTCTCTTCTATGCCTCTATATTTTTTATTATTATTATTATACATTCAATCACTATACATCATCTAGCTTGTAAAGAGAATTTACCCAACATGAAATACACTTCAGGCTAGTCCAGTTGAAAATACTATACATGTTATCATCAACAGGTAATAAACCATTTCTGTGTCCCACAAATGTCTTAGCTCTCTATTTTTTCTCCCTAATTTCCTTCCTCACCCTCTTTTCTTTCCTTCTCCCACCCTCCACAGTGTAGAACACTGTTCCAGAGTCCATGATTATTTTCAGTGCTTTTATGTCCTCCAATCTTTCAGTCTTGACCATAGAGTGTGGACAGTTGGTATATCTTAAGTGGATACATATAATAGCTCTCCTTCATAGTCTGACTTGCTTCACTCAGCAGTAAATCTTCCATATTCATCAACTTTCTATCAAAAGCCAGGGTCTTGTTGTTTTTTTATGACTGAGTAGTATTCCATAGAGAATATGTGCCACACTTTTTCAATCCATTTTTTTGTTTGTAGACATTTGGGTTGGTTCTATGTCTTAGTAATTGTGAATAATGCCTCAATAAACATAGATAAAAGTACAATAAAAGTGAAAGTACTTTTCTAACTGAGCATTTTCCTGTCCTTTGGATACATACCCAGGAATGGAATTGCTGGATCATACGGTACTACTATTTGTAGGTCTGTGAGGAAACTCCATATTGTTTTCCACAGTGGCTGGACCAATTTACATTCCCACCAAAAGTGAAAGAGAGTTCCCCTTTCACCACAACCCCACAAACACTTATCATTATTTGTATTTTTAATCTTTGCTCTTCTGACAGGGGTTAGGTGGTATCTCATTGTGGTTTTGCTCTGCATCTCCCTTATGATGAGGGATGTTGAGCATTTTTTCATATGCTTTTTGGCTGTTGATATGTCTTCCTTAGAGAGTTTTTCATTCAGCTCATTTTCTCATCTTTTAATTGGGTTAATCACCTTTTTTTAGGGTAAGCCACTTGACTTCCCTGTGTATTCTGGTTATCAGTTCTTTATCTGAGTTGTAGTTTACAAAAATATCTTCCCATTCTGACATTGGAGTAGGCAAAGACTTCTTAAATAAGACTCCCAAAGCACAGGCAATAACCCCTAAAATAGACAAGTGGGACTATATCAGACTAAGAAGTTTCTGTACAGCAAAGGACACAGTAACAAGTGTGAACCGACAATCCTCAGAATGGGAAAATATTTTTGTTAAATATGCCTCAGACAAGGAACTGATAACCAGAATACACAGGGAACTCAAGTGCCTTATGAAAAAAAAAAAAAAATTAACCCAATTAAAAGATGGGAAAATGAGCTGAACAAAAATCTCTCTAAGGAAGACATAAAAACAGCCAAAAATCATATGAGGAAATTCTTGACATCCCTCGTCATAGGGGAGATGCAGATAAAAACCACAATGATACCACATAACCCCTGTCAAAATGGCAAAGATTAAGAATATAAAAAGTGATAAGTATTGGCGGGGATGTGGTGAAAAGGGAACTCTCCTACACTGTTGGTGGCAATGTAAACTGGTTCAGCCACTGTGGAGAACAATTTGGAGGTTCCTCAAAGATCTACAAATAGAACTGCCATTTGATCCAGCAATCCCACTTCTGCATATCTACCCAAAGAACAGGAGAAGTTGGAAAAGTGCTTGCACATCAATGTTTATTGCAACATTATTCACGATTGCCAAGACATGGAACCAACCTAAATGTCCACAAACTGATGAATGGATTGGAAAAGTGTGGTATATATACTCTATGGAATACTAC